>NC_088875.1:13299532-13325396 GCF_032884065.1 Artemia franciscana | reverse complement strand
CGTAAGGTTTTTCAAGGATCGGAAAGACTCGCTTCTAGGGAATGCAGTTATTAGGGAACGAGCTTGTCTTCCAGGTACTGTTGACATAATGCATTGTATAGTGGAAATCCAACCCAGTTAAAATCTAGTTGGGCTCACTGATATTGCTTTTAAAAGAAACTATAGTAGCTTAGAAATTTGCTAATGAACAAAGAAGAATGGTTTAGATATTTGAGGGGCCCCTGTTTTTAGTCCCCATGTGTTTTTTTTTTTTTTTTTTTTTTTTTTTTTTTTTTTTTTTTTTTTTTTTTTTTTTTTTTTTTTTTTTTTTTTTTTTTTAATTAAATAGTCATCAGTCCAAAACACAATTCTTTGCAATTTGCTTCGTTAAGGCTAATAGTTGTGTCCGTATTTTCGAGTAAACGAAATTAATATTTTTATTCTGTATTATATTTATTTCCATCCTATTCTTGTTTGCTTGTCTTTATTTATTTATCTTTATAATAATATTTTTCATTTGTTGTCTTTTTTATTTATTATTTTGTTTATTTATATTCTTTTCTATTCAATTTGATTTTAAAGTAGAACTGATGGCAGCTCATTGTACTCCCCTGGTACCTCAGCTAATATTTTAGGCATAATAGGATCATGAAATTAGACCTACCCATTGCACTGGTGCAAAAAGAAAGACACCTTTGATAAAAACATTATTCTTTTTTACTCTGCTTTTTTATATTTCACACGTTTTTTGGTATATAAATCCATGACAATCGACTCCTCACAACCAAATATTTATTCACATAAACTACACTGGTCTATGAATATATATTAACCTCTCTACCAAACTTTAACCGTTTCACCACATTAAAAAATATTTTAATCGTATATTAAAGAGGAGCTAATCGCTCTAAATTAGGAGTTGACTCCTCAAAAGTAAGTATTTATTCACATAAACTACACTGGTCTATGAATGTGTTTTAACCACTCTATCACACTTTAACCATTTCACCGCAATAAACTATTCTTTAATCTCATATTAATGAGGAGCTAATCGCACTAAATGAGGAGTTGACTCTTCACTAGTAAGTATTTATTCACATGAACTACACTGGTCTATGAATGCATTCTAACCACTCTACCACACTTCAACCAGTTCATAACATTAAAATGTATTTTAATCGTATATTAATGTGATTTAAACCACTCCCTAATTGGTCAGGACGGGATGTGTCTGTGGTAAAATCACATATTTCTGTAGCTGTAGCGTGTAGCTTCGTTTGACTTTCATCTTAAAGTATTAATTATTTTAGATGATACATCTGCCGTTACTTCGTCATATGAAGCGTTTTGTCATGTCCAAAGTGATTTTTGGATCTTTGGTTCTTGTCATAGTGAAGATACCTATAAGTATCATAAAAGCATTGGTTCCAGAATATCTTCCTTTCAACTTCAGTCACAGTATGTAAGTACTTGTTATCTAACATCGTCATCGTGTTTTTCTTTTTAAATATGATTTAAATTGTATTGAAGGGTATGACAATTTGATTATTTGACTTTCCTAGATGTAAATATTGATTATTACTAATGGCAGATCAAATACTATATAAGCAAATTTTATTTTGATTTTAATAATTATTTTAGCAAATCTTATTTTAAACTAAACTTTGACAGAAGATGGCAAATCTGTTATCAAGTTAAAAGATCCAATTGACGCTACAACAAATTTCTTTTCATGTTGCTGTTGTTGTTTGGGGTTTGACGCGTTCGACCAATAGGTATTATGCGTTCGTATCCCTCGATTATTCTGCGCCTATGTAATCACTGGCATGCTTGGGTGTCACTTCAGTCAATATTCATTGAATTCATGTGTGTGTTCCTTATATTGCTATTGGTAATAGGTTATTTACCTTCAGCAATTGCCTGCATTAAAAAACATATCTACGCTTTTTCGTAATGCAATTATAATACATATACAACACATTTATAATAAATAGTACATTTGTACTTTATGTCACATAAATCCAGATATAAAAATATAAACAGATAAAATACAAACATAATAAATGTAAAATAAAAATATATAGGGAGTGAAAAGAAGTCTTATAGGGAGTGAACCAAACCAGTAGCCTGAACAAATCTACCTTCTAACCTTCTGTTCAGGTTTTTTTTTTACCAAAAAACCGGAACCGAAAAGGTTCCGGTTCATTAGAATTATCTGACATATTACGTGGACAGAGGTCATAGCTCTTAGGTGAGGTGATATTTACTTTATTTGACCACAGTAAATTATCATAAATTGAGTTTAATCCAAATTCACCTGTATCTCTGTTTATGGAAATATTCTTGAAGAGAATCTTTTTAATTTCGATTATTTCCCTGAAAATTTGCCTCAAACCCTGGTCCCTAGAAATCAAAGAAACATTTTCAAACAAAATAAAATGATTTGGAAAATTAAAGATATGTTCCGAGTGGGCCGACGTGAAATCGTCAGGTTTGATATTTTGCTTTAAAGACGATGAAATAGAATTATGATGTTGTAGCAATCTCGTTTTTAAATTCTGGTTAGTACGTCCCACATAAGAGCTTCCACAAATACATGGGATTTTATAAACCCCACTTTGTTGCTCTACGGAAGTCCGATCCTTTCCAGAATTTAAAAAACTAGCCAAAGTATTACTACCTCTTAAAGCTACCTTTAAACCATTATTTTGTAAAATTCCTTTAAATTTACATATATATATATATATATATATATATATATATATATATATATATATATATATATATATATATATATATGCCAACACAGTTTATTATGATTGTTAACTGCTCGACAATGAATGCTTTTCGTAATAAGGATGATCTTATGTCTCATAAAAAATTTAACCTGCCCACTTTCTAAGCTAATGGCGTCAATTAATTGAAATTGAGGGGGTGTCTTTTTCAAATCTAAAAGGGACAATTTTATTTTGCAATAAAAATGTAAAAGAAAATCTATTAATGAAAACAACGAAACATGTGTTTTCCAACATATATAGTGGGGAGGGGGTCAATTAATCTCTACACTCAATTTTTGTGAAACGGTTAAATAAGTTGCTAATTGAGCAGTTGTGTATATATGTGTGTATCTTCTTGCATTAGATCTTATTTTTCTTTAATTGGAGCACTGAGATTATCCGACCTGAAAAAAACCACGTTGTATGTATTCACTGATTCACTGTGGAACCCTTCATTTCTCCGAAGAAAGTGGATCCAGCAAAGGTTCAACAAAGGTTCACTGAGAGATTGTTGCTTGCATTGCCGAATTGTATTACCACCTCTACAGTTTCCAAATGAACTTGTTTGTCTTTTCTTACGGCGTCACTCCCTACCTAAGGAGTTACACAAACGAATCAGAAACTTGAACTCATGATTTGTTTGAGCTTCATTCAACGTGAGTGTTGACCGAACCATCAATAGTCTTAATATTTTTAGCTTCAATGTAGCTGGGATATTTATCACAGCATCAGTTTGGGGACCCTTCCGATACAAACTACTCAATGTGATTTGGAACTACCTTTGTATTTCCAAATGTACTTTTTAGACCCGAGGAAGCTGTTGGCAAACGCCTTGTACATTCTTTAAATTTACGATTCCTCGTACCTTAATGGATCTGTTATGGCTCATCTGTTGATTCGTACCCGGTTATAGCAACACGTTGCAAGGCCGACGCAGGGACCCTAGTAGTCAAGAAGCGTAGTTAATCCGATTATGTGCTTGCTTAATGGATCTCTTGGAAAAAACGTTGCGAGACAAAAGCAATTATGCCAAAGGTTGTGTGAAAATGCCAGAAGTGGGGGATGATGCAGATCAACTTGCTGCTTCGTTGGGACAACAGCCTCCGAACGTGTAACTCACTTTTAGTGTACCAGATGGTGTGGGCTATAGTCGGTTCAACCCTCCTGCATGGTATGAAGTATGTGTTGTACTTACTTTGAATGTTGACCATAGTTTTCCGTCAAAGGAAATGGTAGTAAAACAACGTGTTTTATTCAGCTGGACCGTCAGAATGAACCGTGGATATGTCACTTCAAACACCAAGTAGTCCATATCCAGCACGGCTTGAATTAGCGCAGTATCATAATGGTTTTTGACTTGAACACACCAAAAGCCTTTCTCTTCTAGCAGAAACATCCGACCTGCGTGACACAGTTTTTAATGCTTTATGTTTGGTGGACGACTTTCCCAGCAATGTCTGGTTGATTAATTTATTCGTGTTGAACGTGACCGCATTCAATGACATATGTGCTTAAGTTAATTGTGTGTATTCTGTTATGTCATAGGCTACATTGTTTATAATGTGTTAGTGGTAATTGTTTGGTTAAAAATTGAAAAAACTGTGGGAAAGAAGAGGTAAGATGTAAGAGGAAGATGTAAGATGAAGAAGAAGAAGAAAATAACTGTCCTCCATAACTAGAGCAATTGAGATAAACGAGCACTTGGACCAGGTCTTGGCCTTACTTATCTATCCAATTACCTAGGAAAGAACAGTATAACCAAATCGAAATGTCCAAATTCATGTAAAGTTGTCATTAATAAATGTAAGCCATTGTATTCTATATAATTGTTCCTGTGCATTATTTAATTCTGTTCCATTGTGTTCTTTTAAAGCGTTCTTTTAAAAATGTAATACGGTATTATTCTCGGCAGTCTCCGCCTTTCTGATGACTCTGTCTCTGTAAACATAAAGACTGCGCTCCTCTAGCCATTTTCTTAGGATGTTCGGAGGGTTTTTATGGTGAAGAAATCTCCATCCTGTAAGAGATAATCTCCTGTCGAGAAAATTTGATTACAAATGCCTTTTTAGGGACGTTCTCGTGCCAGAATTCTCCCTTGAACTATTAGTTCTTCAAGTGATTCTTCCCTGTTTGCTTGAGCAAGTTCATACAAGGCAATGGCTTTTGTCAGTGCTTCGTTGGTGGTGTATCGTTGTCGGGAATGTTCTTGGAATAAAGTCATACTTAATTGGAGATGAAAATATAAGGAGTCAACAAGTACAGGTATTGTAACTTGAAACTTTTATAGTAGTAACTGCTATTATTTTATTGATTTTTTCAATAGTTATAAGGTTGGTTCTATTGAAAGATAATGGTTTTGAAATAGTGCGCAAATTTTGTAGACTATAATTATGTTTAAACTACTGTTAAAAGCTACTTTTGTAGCTATTGTCGAAAGCTACTACTGCTCCTACAAAGGACAAAAATTACAGTTTTTAAATTAGATTAAATTTTTGTATTTTATTTAATTGATTTCATGTTGAAAATTTATATGTTTAAATCATTTAACGGCAAAATTAAATTTTTAAAGGGAACACAAATAAAATTAAAAAGCAGTTTCTATAATACAGTGTCTATTAGTAAGTACCATTTATCGGGTTAAGAGGAATATTTGATAGTAGATAGTGATAGACTATCTAAATTAATTAAACAATCTAATAAAACTTTAATGTAACCCTCTAATAAGTCATTTGATAATAGAAAATATTCTATTATCTAAATCTATTCTATTATCTATATTCTATTATCTATATTCTATTATCTATTATCTAAATTAAAGTAACAGCCTTCTCACCTGTACTTAATTGACAGATGATTTTTTTTTTTAAATTTAAAATTAAGAGAATTGTTTTGGGGAAGCTTCAAAACAATTACATGGAAAATCAAAATCCGCTTATTATAACTTGATTTGCATGAAGAACTGGAAAAAGAAGTCTTATTTTAAATACAGCATTCAAAATCGAGAAAAACCTAAATAAAATAAATTAAAATTGGATCCTAATGCCCTGAATCGGCAATTTTTATTTTTTAAATAAAAATTGCTCAAAATTACTCTCAGTTACTCAATCTCTTTAAAGGAGACTAATTTCCAGTGTCAGTTCTAGCCTCTTTTGCGCCCAGGACAAAATCTTGATTAGTACCCCTGCCTCGCCAAATTTTTTCAAATATTTTTCTTTATCAACAGAATTTGAATCCAAAATATTGTAACTAATTGATAATTAAAAGAAATTTCATCTACTTATTTTTATTTTCATGGAATGTTGACTGTAGTTTAAACTGATGGAGCCGTAGACTTGTCGCACAAACTGTTGAATGTCGGTAGGTACAATGTTATCATAAAAGGTGCCTTTGTAGATCTTGTAAGTTTCAATCATGTCGCCATGATAGATACAATAAGCCAAAGCTGGTAATTGGGTAGTATCATCCATGGTCTCCTGAGAAGTGGTGTCTTGGAGAGTCGAAACTGTTACTTGGGTTTTTCTTTTACTATTTACATGATGCCAAAAGTCTTTGGTTCACTTTATAAGCAATCTGCTAACTTCCTTTCTTGGACGCTAGCTCTGGACCGGGTTAGCTCTTGTATTTTGTTTCGAAGTCTCTTAAAAGCAACCTCTCAAAGTCCTGAACCGATGATTTTGATTTTTAAAGAAAAATTGCTCAAATTCACTCAAAATTACTCAATTTCTTTAAAGATGACTAATCTTCAGTGGCAGTTCTAGCCTATCATGTGCCCAGGGCAAAATCACGATTAGTGCCCTAGCCTTTCAAAACTTTGAGAGGTAAATTTTACCAGTTTTGCCTCTCATTCAGACTATCTATATTAGTCTTTGTTCTATGATTTTCCATGGCTTGATGGTAACTTGATTTTAATTCAAAAGGCGAAACGGACTCGGTCGGGCCAGTGGGACTGGATTTCTACTCCTCCCAGGTCCCCTGTTTACTTTGTATTAAGTTTAGAACAGACGAAGACAAGGCTTCCTCAGCAGTAGAATAGAGCTCTCCAATCAAACCATCATGGACAGGAACTTTGAGTAAAGATCGTGGATTCCATTTTTCTCCTGAAATTCTTCCGTCCAGTTGATGTCACCAAGCTTCGTTTGCATTGAACTGAAGTCAGCCTTAGTGTAGTTTTGTGGTGGGTTGCGCTGTGGTTGCGAAAATAAAGAGGCTGAAAGGTAAAATGTGATCTCACAGTAGTTTGACTTGCCAATGGGAGGACGAAGCTGAGTGTTATGAAGTAGATCCTTATCGTTCAGTAGCAGAAGGGGAAGTATTTGTGGCTTGTTGTTGCCCCTGGTTCTATTTGACTCTTCTATCAGTTAATGCAGGCAACAGCTGCTGAATGTTGATACGAACATGGCTTCTACAGAATTCGAGTATTCATACTTGTGCTTCCTCTTCCAGTCTATTTTTGGTAAGTTCAGTTCACCGGGCTAGTGCAATTTTGGACCATATGTAGTTGCTCTTGGCAAATGATTGATTTGTTTGTTGTTGTTTTTTTTTTTTTGGGGGGGGGGGGGGGGTAATGTTGGAACTACGATATGAAACGCGTAACAAGGTGTTATGTTGACGATCACAATGGAAAGCCAAAGTTTTTTCTTGCTCGGTTCTGAGGAACAATCAAGGCCGAGTGTGTGAGCGTCGTTTCCTTTTTTTACATAACACAAAATGTCCCTTAATTGGTACCTTTATTGGTAGTCACGTTTTTTCTTGTGGAGAGAATAACCAGTGATCTGAAATTCATAGAGTTGGTTGATGTCTTGGATTTTTTAGTTTCACTTCTACAATTGTCTTTATATTGGGTTTTTCTAGTGTTACGACCTCTTTTAGTCTCCTCTAGTTTGTCTAGAAAGGATTTGGCATTAAATGTTGTTCGTATTTGCTTTGTCATTAGGTCTTCGTAGAGCAGGTGCTTCTCTAAGAATGATGGACCGCTTCTTCGACACATCACCGGATAGTTGCAGTTTTAGAAGACGCACACGTGGTTTGCCGTCTGCCCAGCTGGACGTGGTCGACAATGTCCTTGGTTTCAAGCTTTACTGTGAAGTCGTTGCCAGTAGTCAGGTTAACCATATTTTCAGCATCGTGGACATTGTCGTTCTGTGCTAGTCTATGGATCACTAAATTTGATCTCTTTTTTTTTTCATTCGTATTTTCTCCTTTTCTCCTGTAAGTATTGTGCCGACTGTTGGTGCAATTTTATCTGCGGTTTCTTGCAGTTGGAGTAGTAGGTAGAGATTTAGCTGTTGTTAAATTGTCGGTTTGAAGGAGCTCCTTGGCTTTTAACTAGAGAAGGGACACGCTTATTTTCGAACAACCAGAACTCTAGTATTGGAAGGGGGTGGAAATATCGTCATGACGCTTAAGGGCTAAGAAATGATCAAACTTCATGCAATGGCATGTTGCATGTTCCCACTCTGACCAAAAAAAAAACAAAACATTTCAGTGACTCCAGCTTGTCTTTTGCCTTACGAGAGTCACAGCAAGTCGAGTAGCTGCTATTTTTCCACTGAATTCTGCTGCTCTTGTATTTAAGGTAGTCTGTGAGGCTGCTGGTTGTGTTGTTTTTGTTTTGTTCCCTATAAGGGCACCAATGTAGCCGACTGCTGTGTCACTTCGGGGTATTTGGGACTGCTGCTTTTTGTGGTACTGCAATTGTATCGGTGGGTTTGCTGCAAGGACATTTGAAGGACGTTAAGGTTAACACATTTCAAATGACACCGCAACAAGCACTTGGAGGTTGTGTATCTAGCTGATTTTCCGCTTGTTTCCGAATTTGTAGCTTTCTAATTGCTTACTGTGTAGGGATAGCAAGTCATTCTTCGTTTAGATGTGGTAAGCCAACAGAGATGCTGGAACCTTTCCCCCCAATTTGACGTAGCTAAAGCTGAAAAGCAGCTCTTTAGTTTGTAGAACCGCTACTAACCTAGAGGTTACACGGGTCATCCTTTAATGGCAATTTAATGATGTTTAAAGTTTGTCCTGGCTTCTTATACAGCCTCTTTATTTCGCAGTTACTTTTGGGTTTCCAAAACATTAAGTTACCCACAAATAAATGTAATATTGGGTACTGTCATGCTGTGAATTGTGAATAATTGTGAATTGTGAATTGTGAATAATACTGTCATGTAAAACTGTGAATAAGTTTTTATGACTTGGGGAATAGGAATTGAAAAAAAAAACGAGCTGTTTTAAGGAATCTCGAAAGTGTATCGCAAAGACCTTTCTTACTTGGATTTCATTATGGCTATAATGAAAGCCTTCATAATTCTAGACTATAGCTGCTACGAAGTATGAATCTGTGTCCTTTTTTTTCTTTTTCTGACATTTTTGTTACTGTTTCTGATTACAGGCGCAAGCACCTCCTCCTGCCCCAGTAGGAGCCGAAGATGGTCCCGGGATATTCAGACTTGGTGCAGCACATCAAGCTTTCCTTCAGCGGGAAAATGCTATTGCTTCCCAACCTTATGAGAAACCCAGATTTTTCCCTGTGAGGGTGAGTTTTGCTTCTTTTATTTTAAATTAGTGATAATCAAGTTCCTTTGAGTGTTAATTGCTATGAGATTTACACTAATATCACATTACTATTTCATGATTCTGTTACCGTGAATGTCCAAAAATTGTGGATGTTGTCTTTCACTGGTGAGTGCCAACAAGCATCAAATATTTAAGTAAAAGATCAAATATTTCATTACATTCTTGTCCATTCGGACCCTCACCGGTGTATGTCGAAAATCACCGATATGCTCTGTTGAATGTCCAAAACAGAGGGGGAAACCCCTATCCTTAACACCCAATCCTATGAATGTCCAAAAGAGAGGAAAAAATAAACATTTTAATAAGATAGGAAAAAAACAACTCCTTATCTCTGCTTTGATTCAGTCAGCTTAGTTGGTCTTGTGCAAAGTTTATGTCAGCCTTATGCAAAGTTTGATGGTGACAGCAACGTTAAAAAAAAAAAAAAAAAAAAAAAAAAATCCGACACCCTTATTTATACAAAATGGATATTGCAGTGAATTATAATCCTTCTTTTTTCAAAAGTCAAATGTATTAATTGCAGGTAAACGAGAAGACAATTATTTTTATTTTTATCAAGAAAAGTACTCTAAAATACCCTGTGAAGTGGTTTTTGCTAAAATTAAGTGCACCACACCTTTGGATTACAGACGATTAAAACGTTTTGAGATAAATATTGCAATTAGATTTGAAAAATGTTTTTACGTTATAATATTGCAATTTGATAATGGTAGAGAATTCAGTAATCAAGTTATATCCGAAATTTGCGCTATGTGAATTTTTATTGCTATTATTTTCTTTTCTCATTAAAAATGTACTGTGTGTCTTGTCATTCCTCCGTTGTCATTCCTCCAAGAAAGAGCGGCGAAAAATCTATCGTGACGGAATTACGGAGAAGAAAATATAAATCTCAGAAATCGTTAACACTCACCTTTAGTTTATGGTGAATGTCGACATTCTTCGGTGAAAGTCAGAAATAAGGATATTTAACAAATATTTCGGACATACACCAAGCGACAATACTTCAGTTGACATTCACCAGTGAACGTTGACATTCACCACATTTCAGACATTCACGGTAACAATTCCATATTGAATGAATTTCAACATAAATTAGGATGACATTATGATAATATAGAATATGATTTCAACATAATTATAATTAGAAACGATTGAAAAAACTCAGTTTGAATATACTTAATATATATATATATATATATATATATATATATATATATATATATATATATATATATATATATATCTATATATATAAAAATAAGTTGTCTGTCTGTCTGTCTGTGGATCAGGTGACGTCATGTTTCTGTGTTGACTGACGTCATGAAATAAGTAAGAAAAGAAAGCGTTCCGAGGAATCACAAGAACAGCAAGAAAACAGGCTTGCGGCTAAAGAACGCAAAACCGCGCAGTTAGATGAAAATCCACCTGGACAGCGAGAGTCAAAACATATCAAAACTGAAAATGATAGCGATGATGATTGGGTTTGGGATTTTGACTTGGATAAGGTCATCAATGCCTACCAGATTTAAGTTAAAAAAACAAAGGTTCGTCGATATGTACTTCATAGTGACGCTGAAAAATAAAGAAGAAAAAGAAAACTGAAAAAAGAAAAAAGGTAAAAAACTAAAAAAAAACTAAAAAGAAAAAACACTCAAAGAGAAATTACAGACCGGGACACAAATGACGACCGAGACAGAGGGAATATAAGTGACGACCGGGAACCTCAAAGAGAAATTACAGACTGGGACACCCGGACACAAATCACGACCGGGACACAGGGAATATAAATGACGACCGGGACACAGGGACACAACTACAACGGGGACGCCGGGGGCACAGGCGGGATATATAAATGACGACCGGGACACAGGGATTGTTCGAATAGAAATTACAGACCGGGACACAAATGACGACCGGGACACAGGGAATATAAATGACGACCGGGACACTCAAAGAGAAATTACAAACTGGGACACCGGGACACAAATGACGACCGGGACACAGGGAATATAAATGACGACCGGGACACAGGGACACATCATTAGAATAGTGAGGTATAGATCTGAATACGGATTGTTTTTCCCATGGACAATTATATGTTGCATGTTCAAGAGTCAGTAAACCTGACAATCTATTTATAAAAAACAAAGGTTCGTCGATATGTACTTCATAGTGACGCTGAAAAATAAAGAAGAAAAAGAAAACTGAAAAAAGAAAAAAGGTAAAAACTAAAAAAAAAAACTAAAAAGAAAAAACATTCAAAGAGAAATTACAGACCGGGACACAAATGACGACCGAGACAGAGGGAATATAAGTGACGACCGGGAACCTCAAAGAGAAATTACAGACTGGGACACCCGGACACAAATCACGACCGGGACACAGGGAATATAAATGACGATATATCTATCTATATATATATAAAAATAAGTTGTCTATGGATGTGTGGGTCTGTCTGTCGGGTGACGTCATGTTTGTGTGTCGACTCACGTCATGTTTTCGTCTGACGAAATTACAGACTGGGACATCGGGACACAAATGACGACCGGGACACCGGCACATAGGGAATATAAATGACGACACTCAAAGAGAAAGCGACCGGGACAAAAGGAATGTTCGATTAGCAATCACCATCAACAAAGCACCGGGACACAAATGACGACCGGGACACAGGGAGTATAAATGACGACCAGGACATAAGTAAAAAAAAACTAAAAAAACTAAAAAAAAGGTAAAAACTACAAAAAAACTAAAAAGAAAAAAAAACTAAAAACTAATAAAAAAACTAAAAAAGCTAAAAAACTAAAAAAAGAAAAAAAAGAAAAAAGGAAAAATAAAGGAGAAAAACAAAACTAAAAAAACGAAGGTATATACAGACCGGGACACCGGGATACAAATGACGACCGGGACACAGGGAATATAAATGACGACCGGGACACAGGGACACAACTACAACGGGGACGCCGGGGGGCACAGGGGGATATAAATGACGACTGGGACACCGGGACACAAGGAATATAAATGACGCCTTGGACACTCAAAGAGAAATCACAGACTGGGACACCGGGACACAAATGACGACCGGGACACAGGGAATATAAATGACGACCGGGACACAGGGACACAACTACAAAGGGGACGCCGGGGGGCACAGGGGGATATATAAATGACGACGGCGACACAGGGAATGGTCGATTAGCTATCACCATCAACAAAGCTCAAGGGCAATCATTAGAATCATGAGGTATAGATCTGAATACGGATTGTTTTCCCATGGACCATTATATGTTGCAAGTTCAAGAGTCGGTAGACCTGACAATCTATTTATATGCACAGACAATGAGACAGCAAAGAATGTTGTATATTTGCAAGTTTTACGTAGTTAAAATATATATATATATATCTGTATATATATATATATATATATATATATATATATATATATATATATATCTATATATATAAAAATAAGTTGTCTGTCTGTGGATGGATGGATGGATGTGTCAGGTGACGTCACCTGAAAAAACTGGATTAGGTGACGTCAAAACTGAAAAAACTAAAAAAAGGCAAAAACTACAAAAAAAACTAAAAACTAATAAAAAAAATAAAAAAGCTAAAATACTAAAAAAACTATAAAGGTAAAAACCAATAAAAAACTAAAAAAAAACTGAAAAAACTAAAAAAAGGCAAAAACTACAAAAAAAAACTAAAAACTAATAAAAAAAGTAAAAAAGCTAAAAAACTAAAAAAACTAAAAAAACTAAAAAAAGGTAAAAAACTAAAAAAAATAAAAAATAAAAAAAAACTAAAAAAAAGGAAAAAACTGAAAAATAAGCCAAAATAAAGGTAAAAACCAATAAAAAACTAAAAAAAAAAAAGGAAAAAACTAATAAATGACGACACTCAAAGAGAAAGCGACCAGGACAAAAGGAATGTTCGATTAGCAATCAACAAAGCACCGGGACACAGGGAGTATAAATGACGACCAGGACATAAGTAAAAAAAAAAAAACTATCTATATATATAAAAATAAGTTGTCTGTGGATCTGTGGATCGTGGATCAGGTGACGTCACCTGAAAAAACTGGATCAGGTGACGTCAAAACTGAAAAAACTAAAAAAAGGCAAAAACTACAAAAAAAACTAAAAACTAATAAAAAAAATAAAAAAGCTAAAAAACTAAAAAAACTAAAAAAAGGCAAAAACTACAAAAAAAACTAAAAACTAATAAAAAAGCTAAAAAACTAAAAAAACTAAAAAAAGGCAAAAACTACAAAAAAACTAAAAACTAATAAAAAAAATAAAAAAGCTAAAAAACTAAAAAAACTAAAAAAACTAAAAAAAGGTAAAAACTAAAAGAACTAAAAAAGAAAAAAATAAATGACGACACTCAAAGAGAAAGCGACCAGGACAAAAGGAATGTTCGATTAGCAATCAACAAAGCACCGGGACACAGGGAGTATAAATGACGACCAGGACACAAGTAAAAAAAAAAATTAACAAAACTAAAAAGAAGGTAAAAACTACAAAAAAACTAAAAAGAAAAAAAAACTAAAAACTAATAAAAAAACTAAAAAATCTAAAAATCTAAATAAACTAAAAAAGAAAAAAAAAGGAAAAAAATAAAGGAGAAAAACAAAACTAAAAAACGAATGTATATACAGACCGGTACACCGGGATACAAATGACGACCGGGACACAGGGAATATAAATGACGACCGGGACACAGGGACACAACTACAACGAGGACACCGGGGGAAACAGGGGGATATAAATGACGACCGGGACAAAAAAACTAAAAAGAAAAAAAAACTAAAAACTAATAAAAAAACTAAAAAATCTAAAAATCTAAATAAGCTAAAAAAGAAAAAAAAAGGAAAAAATAAAGGAGAAAAACAAAACTAAAAAACGAATGTATATACAGACCGGGACACCGGGATACAAATGACGACCGGGACCCGGGACACAGGGAATATAAATGACGACCGGGACACAGGGACACAACTACAACGGGGACACCGGGGGAAACAGGGGGATGTAAATGACGACCGGGACACCGGGACAGGGAATGGTCGATTAGCAATCACCATCAACAAAGCTCAAGGGCAATCATTAGAATCATGAGGTATAGATCTGAATACAGATTGTTTTCCCATGGACCATTATATGTTGCATGTTCAAGAGTCGGTAAACCTGACAATCTATTTATATGCAAAGACAATGGGACAGCAAAGAATGTTGTATATTCGCAAGTTTTACGTAGTTAAAACCATATATATATATCTATCTATATTCACAGGTGGGACATAGGGACACAACTACAATGGCGCGTAACTATTATGGCGCGTAACGACTTACGCGCGCGGGGGGGCTTGGGGGGGGCGCGAAGCGCCCCCACCACCTAGGTGTTGGGGTGGCGCGAAGCGCCACCCCAACAGTTAGTATATATATATATATATATATATATATATATATATATATATATACTAGCTGTTGGGTTGACGCTTCGCGCCACCCCAGCACCTAGTTGGTGGGGGCGCTTCGCGCCCCCCCAAGCCCCCCGTGCGCGTAAGTCGTTACGCGCCATATTAGTTACGCGCCATTGTAGTTGTGTCCCTATGTCCCACCTGTGAATATAGATATTTATATATATATATATATATATATATATATATATATATATATATATATATATATATATATATATATATATATATATATATATATATATATATATATATATATATATATATATATATATATATATATATATATATATATATATATGTTTTTAACTACGTAAAACTTACGAATATACGACATTCTTTGCTGTCCCATTGTCTGTGCATATAAATTGATTGTCAGGTTTACCGACTCTTGAACATGCAACATATAATTCTCAATGGGCAAAACAATCCGTATTCAGATTTATACCTCAAGATTCTAATGATTGCCCTTGAGCTTTGTTGATGGTGATTGCTAACCGAACATTCCCTATGTCCCCGTCGTCATTTATATATCCCCCTGTGCCCCCCGGCGTCCCCGTTGTAGTTGTGTCCCTGTGTCCCGGTCGTCATTTATATTCTTTTTAGTTTTTTGTTGGTTTTTACTTTTTTTTAGTTTTTTTTCTTTTTTCTTCCCTGTGTCCCGGTCGTCATTTGTGTCCCGGTGTCCCAGTCTGTCAGTCCCCGCGCGCGTAAGTCGTTACGCGCCATATTAGTTACGCGCCATTGTAGTTGTGTCCCTATGTCCCACCTGTGAATATAGATATTTATATATATACTAGCTGTTGGGGTGGCGCTTCGCACCACCCCAACACCTAGTTGGTGGGGCGCTTCGCGCCCCCCCAAGCCCCCCCGCGCGCGTAAGTCGTTACGCGCCATATTAGTTACGCGCCATTGTAGTTGTGTCCCTGTGTCCCACCTGTGAATAGAGATAGATATAAATATATGTTTTTAACTACGTAAAACATGCGAATATACAACATTCTTCGCTGTCCCATTGTCTGTGCATATAAATAGATTGTCAGGCATATAAATACATTGTCCCCCAAGCCCCCCCGCGCGCGTAAGTCGTTACGCGCCATATTAGTTACGCGCCATTGTAGTTGTGTCCCTGTGTCCCACCTGTGAATAGAGATAGATATAAATATATGTTTTTAACTACGTAAAACATGCGAATATACAACATTCTTCGCTGTCCCATTGTCTGTGCATATAAATAGATTGTCAGGTTTACTGACTCTTGAACATGCAACATATAATTGTCCATGGGAAAAACAATCCGTATTCAGATCTATACCTCATTATTCTAATGATGTGTCCCTGTGTCCCGGTCGTCATTTATATTTCCTGTGTCCCGGTCGTCATTTGTGTCCCGGTATCCCAGTTTGTAATTTCTCTTTTAGTGTCCCGGTCGTCATTTATATTCCCTGTGTCCCGGTGTCCCGGTCGTCATTTGTGTCCCGGTGTCCCGGTCTGTAATTTCTATTCGAACAATCCCTGTGTCCCGGCCGTCATTTATGTATCCCGCCTGTGCCCCGGCGTCCCCGTTGTAGTTGTGTCCCTGTGTCCCGGTCGTCATTTATATTCCCTGTGTCTCGGTCGTGATTTGTGTCCGGGTGTCCCAGTCTGTAATTTCTCTTTGAGGTTCCCGGTCGTCACTTATATTCCCTCTGTCTCGGTCGTCATTTGTGTCCCGGTCTGTAATTTCTCTTTGAGTGTTTTTTCTTTTTAGTTTTTTTTTAGTTTTTTACCTTTTTTCTTTTTTCAGTTTTCTTTTTCTTCTTTATTTTTCAGCATCACTATGAAGTACATATCGACGAACCTTTGTTTTTTTAACTTAAATCTGGTAGGCATTGATGACGTTATCCAAGTCAAAATCCCAAACCCAATCATCATCGCTATCATTTTCAGTTTTGATATGTTTTGACTCTCGCTGTCCAGGTGGATTTTCATCTAACTGCGCGGTTTTGCGTTCTTTAGCCGCAAGCCTGTTTTCTTGCTGTTCTTGTGATTCCTCGGAACGCTTTCTTTTCTTACTTTCTCTATCAGCAGCAAGTTTTTTGGCATAAACTCTTTGAGCAGCTTCCTCGGCTGTTGCCATTGTAGGTTCTTCAGTCATTTTACAATTAAACATTTTTCCGTGAACAAATGTCTTAAATACCGTTAATGACGTCACCGTCAAAGCAAAAATGACGAAAACTAATTTCATGACGTCAGTCAACACAGAAACATGACGTCACCTGATCCACAGACAGACAGACAGACAACTTATTTTTATATATATATATATATATATATATATATATATATATATATATATATATGTTTTTAACTACGTAAAACTTACGAATATACGACATTCTTTGCTGTCCCATTGTCTGTGCATATAAATTGATTGTCAGGTTTACCGACTCTTGAACATGCAAGATATAATTCTCAATGGGCAAAACAATCCGTATTCAGATTTATACCTCAAGATTCTAATGATTGCCCTTGAGCTTTGTTGATGGTGATTGCTAACCGAACATTCCCTATGTCCCCGTCGTCATTTATATATCCCCCTGTGCCCCCGGCGTCCCCGTTGTAGTTGTGTCCCTGTGTCCCGGTCGTCATTTATATTCTTTTTACTTTTTTTTTTTTGGTTTTTACTTTTTTTTTAGTTTTTTTTCTTTTTTCTTCCCTATGTCCCGGTCGTCATTTGTGTCCCGGTGTCCCAGTCTGTAATCTCTCTTTGAGTGTCCCGGTCGTCATTTATATTCCCTGTGTCCCGGTGTCCCGGTCTGTATATACATTAGTTTTTGAATTGGTCTTTTTTTTAGTTTTTAGTTTTTTACCTTTTTTTTAGTTATACCTCATGATTCTAATGATTGCCCTTGAGCTTTGATGGTGAGTTGATGGTGATTGCTAATCGAACATTCCCTGTGCCCCCGTCGTCATTTAGATATCCCCCTGTGCCCCTCGGCGTCCCGGTCGTCATTTGTGTCCCTGTGTCCCGGTCTGTATATACATTCGTTTTTGAATTGGTATATGATGAAATAAATTTTGTGTTTTTTTTTCCTTTTTTCTTTTTAGTTTTTTTTTTGTTTTTACCTTTTTTTAGTTTTTTTTTCTGTTTTCTTTTTAGTTTTTTTTGTAGTTTTTACCTTTTTAGTTTTTTTTAGTTTTGTTTTTCTCCTTCTTTTTTCAGTTTTTTCCTTTTTTTCTTTTTTAGTTTTTTTTTAATTTTTTTATTAGTTTTTAGTTTTTTTCTTTTTAGTTTTTTCTTGTAGTTTTTACCTTGTTTTAGTTTTTTTTAGTTTTTTCTTTTTCTTTTTTTTTTTTTTTTGTAGTTTCTCAGACCTAGAACCTGGAACATAACGCGTTACCAACTCAGCTACTCGGGTTTGAATACATTCGTTTGAATTGGTTTTTATACATTCGTTTGAATACATTCGTTGAATATTCGTTTTTGAATTGGTTTATGAAATAAATTTTTTGTTTTTAGTTTTCCTTTCTTTTTTTTAGTTTTTTTTGTAGTTTTTACCTTTTTTAGTTTTTTTCTTCTTTTGTATTCAGGGTTGAACCTTTCAGATCCACAACCTGAAACATAACGCTCTACCAATATAATTCAGACGTCATATGCGGACCGACAGACAGACAGACATAACACGCATACAACTTATTTTATATATATAGATAGATAAGTTGTATGTATTTTTGTGTTGAGGGTTTGCATATGACGTCTGAAAAATATAGAAGAAAAATAAAACTGAAAAAAGAAAAAAACAGTAAAAAAACTAAAAAGACTAAAAATAAAAAAAATTAAAAAAAATAAAAAAATGAAAAAAATAAAAAACCTAAAAAAAACAAATAAAAAAATGTAAGAAACTAAAAATTAAAAAAGCTAAAAAAACTAAAAAAGCTAAAAAAAAAACTAAAAAAGAAAAAATGAAAAAAGGAGAAAATAATTATATATATATATATATATATATATATATATATATATTTATATATATATATATATATATATATATATATATATATATATATATATATATATATATATATACTAGCTGTTGGGGTGGCGCTTCGCGCCACCCCAACACCTAGTTGGAGGGGCACTTCGCGCCCCCCCAAGCCCCCCCGCGCGCGTAATTCGTTACGCGCCATATTAGTTACGCGCCATTGTAGTTGTGTCCCTGTGTCCCACCTGTGAATAGAGATAGATATAAATATATGTTTTAACTACGTAAAACATGCGAATATACAACATTCTTCGCTGTCCCATTGTCTGTGCATATAAATAGATTGTCAGGTTTACTGACTCTTGAACATGCAACGTATAATAGTCCATGGGAAAAACAATCCGTATTCAGATCTATACCTCATTATTCTAATGATGTGTCCCTGTGCCCCGGTCGTCATTTATATTCCCTGTGTCCCGGTCGTCATTTGTGTCCCGGTGTCCCAGTTTGTAATTTCTCTTTGAGTGTCCCGGTCGTCATTTATATTCCCTGTTTCCCGGTGTCCCGGTCGTCATTTGTGTCCCGGTGTCCCGGTCTGTAATTTCTATTCGAACAATCCCTGTGTCCCGGTCGTCATTTATATATCCCGCCTGTGCCCCCGGCGTCCCCGTTGTAGTTGTGTCCCTGTGTCCCGGTCGTCATTTATATTCCCTGTGTCCCGGTCGTGATTTGTGTCCGGGTGTCCCAGTCTGTAATTTCTCTTTGAGGTTCCCGGTCGTCACTTATATTCCCTCTGTCTCGGTCGTCATTTGTGTCCCGGTCTGTAATTTCTCTTTTAGTGTTTTTTCTTTTTAGTTTTTTTTTCGTTTTTTACCTTTTTCTTTTTTCAGTTTTCTTTTTCTTCTTTATTTTTCAGCGTCACTATGAAGTACATATCGACGAACCTTCGTTTTTTTAACTTAAATCTGGTAGGCATTGATGACCTTATCCAAGTCAAAATCCCAAACCCAATCATCATCGCTATCATTTTCAGTTTTGATATGTTTTGACTCTCGCTGTCCAGGTGGATTTTCATCTAACTGCGCGGTTTTGCGTTCTTTAGCCGCAAGCCTGTTTTCTTGCTGTTCTTGTGATTCCTCGGAACGCTTTCTTTTTTTACTTATTTCATGACGTCAGTCAACACAGAAACATGACGTCACCTGATCCACAGACAGACAGACAGACAACTTATTTTTATATACTAGCTGTTGGGGTGGCGCTTCGCGCCACCCCAACACCTAGTTGGTGGGGGCGCTTCGCGCCCCCCCAAGCCCCCCCGCGTGTAAGTCGTTACGCGCCATAATAGTTACGCGCCATTGTAGTTGTGTCCCTATGTCCCACCTGTGAATATAGATAGATAGATATATATATATATATATATATATATATATATATATATATATATATATATATATATATATATATATATATATATATATATATATATATATACATATATATATATATATGGTTTTAACTACGTAAAACTTGCGAATATACAACATTCTTTGCTGTCCCATTGTCTTTGCATATAAATAGATTGTCAGGTTTACCGACTCTTGAACATGCAACATATAATGGTCCATGGGAAAACAATCTGTATTCAGATCTATACCTCATGATTCTAATGATTGCCCTTGAGCTTTGTTGATGGTGATTGCTAATCGACCATTCCCTGTCCCGGTGTCCCGGTCGTCATTTGCATCCCCCTGTTTCCCCCGGTGTCCCCGTTGTAGTTGTGTCCCTGTGTCCCGGTCGTCATTTATATTCCCTGTGTCCCGGTCGTCATTTGTATCCCGGTGTCCAGGTCTGTATATACATTCGTTTTTTAGTTTTGTTTTTCTCCTTTATTTTTTTACTTTTTTTTTCTTTTTTAGCTTATTTAGATTTTTAGATTTTTTAGTTTTTTTATTAGTTTTTAGTTTTTTTTTCTTTTTAGTTTTTTTGTCCCGGTCGTCATTTATATCCCCCTGTTTCCCCCGGTGTCCCCGTTGTAGTTGTGTCCCTGTGTCCCGGTCGTCATTTATATTCCCTGTGTCCCGGTCGTCATTTGTATCCCGGTGTACCGGTCTGTATATACATTCGTTTTTTAGTTTTGTTTTTCTCCTTTATTTTTTCCTTTTTTTTCTTTTTTAGTTTATTTAGATTTTTAGATTTTTTAGTTTTTTATTAGTTTTTAGTTTTTTTTCTTTTTAGTTTTTTTGTAGTTTTTACCTTCTTTTTAGTTTTGTTAATTTTTTTTTTTACTTATGTCCTGGTCGTCATTTATACTCCCTGTGTCCCGGTGCTTTGTTGATTGCTAATCGAACATTCCTTTTGTCCTGGTCGCTTTCTCTTTGAGTGTCGTCATTTATTTTTTTCTTTTTTAGTTCTTTTAGTTTTTACCTTTTTTAGTTTTTTTTAGTTTTTTAGATGAAAATTTTTTTTAGTTTTTTCCTTTTTTTCTTTTTAGTTTTTTATTGGTTTTTACCTTTATGTTAGCTTATTTTTCAGTTTTTTCCTTTTTTTTAGTTTTTTTTTATTTTTTATTTTTTTTAGTTTTTTACCTTTTTTTTAGTTTTTTTAGTTTTTTTAGTTTTTTAGCTTTTTTACTTTTTTTATTAGTTTTTAGTTTTTTTGTAGTTTTTGCCTTTTTTTAGTTTTTTCAGTTTTTGTTTTAGTTTTTTATTGGTTTTTACCTTTATTTTAGCTTATTTTTCAGTTTTTTCCTTTTTTTTTAGTTTTTTTTAGTTTTTAGTTTTTTTAGTTTTTTACCTTTTTTTTAGTTTTTTTAGTTTTTTTAGTTTTTTAGCTTTTTTATTTTTTTTATTAGTTTTTAGTTTTTTTGTAGTTTTTGCCTTTTTTTTAGTTTTTTTAGTTTTTTAGCTTTTTTATTAGTTTTTAGTTTTTTTGTAGTTTTTGCCTTTTTTTAGTTTTTTTAGTTTTTTAGCTTTTTTATTTTTTTTATTAGTTTTTAGTTTTTTTTTTGTAGTTTTTGCCTTTTTTTAGTTTTTTCAGTTTTGACGTCACCTGATCCAGTTTTTTCAGGTGACGTCACCTGATCCACGATCCACAGATCCACAGACAACTTATTTGATAGTTTTTTTTTTTTACTTATGTCTGGTCGTCATTTATACTCCCTGTGTCCCGGTGCTTTGTTGATTGCTAATCGAACATTCCTTTTGTCCTGGTCGCTTTCTCTTTGAGTTTCGTCATTTATTTTTTTCTTTTTTAGTTCTTTTAGTTTTTACCTTTTTTGGTTTTTTTTAGTTTTTTAGATGAAATTTTTTTTTAGTTTTTTCCTTTTTTTTCTTTTTAGTTTTTTATTGGTTTTTACCTTTATTTTAGCTTATTTTTCAGTTTTTTCCTTTTTTTTAGTTTTTTTTATTTTTTATTTTTTTAGTTTTTTACCTTTTTTTAGTTTTTTTAGTTTTTTTAGTTTTTTAGCTTTTACTTTTTTTATTAGTTTTTAGTTTTTTTTTGTAGTTTTTGCCTTTTTTTAGTTTTTTCAGTTTTTTTTTTAGTTTTTTATTGGTTTTTTACCTTTATTTTAGCTTATTTTTCAGTTTTTTTCCTTTTTTTTAGTTTTTTTTTAGTTTTTAGTTTTTTTAGTTTTTTACCTTTTTTTAGTTTTTTAGTTTTTTTAGTTTTTTAGCTTTTTTATTTTTTTTATTAGTTTTAGTTTTTTTTGTAGTTTTTGCCTTTTTTAAGTTTTTTTAGTTTTTTAGCTTTTTTATTAGTTTTTAGTTTTTTTTTGTAGTTTTTGCCTTTTTTTAGTTTTTTAGTTTTTTAGCTTTTTTATTTTTTTTATTAGTTTTTAGTTTTTTTTTGTAGTTTTTGCCTTTTTTTAGTTTTTTCAGTTTTGACGTCACCTGATCCAGTTTTTTCAGGTGACGTCACCTGATCCATCCACAGACAGACAGACAACTTATTTTTATATAGATAGAAGATAGATAGATATATATATATATATATATATATATATATATATATATATATATATATATATATATATATATAAATATATATATATATATATATATATATCTATATATATAAAAATAAGTTGTCTGTGGATGGATGGATGGATGTGTCAGGTGACGTCACCTGAAAAACTGGATCTGGTGACGTCAAAACTGAAAAAACTAAAAAAAGGCAAAAACTACAAAAAAACTAAAAACTAATAAAAAAAATAAAAAAGCTAAAAAACTAAAAAAACTATAAAGGTAAAAACCAATAAAAAACTAAAAAAAAAAACTGAAAAAACTAAAAAAAGGCAAAAACTACAAAAAAAAACTAAAAACTAATAAAAAAAGTAAAAAAGCTAAAAAACTAAAAAAACTAAAAAAACTAAAAAAAGGTAAAAAACTAAAAAAAATAAAAATAAAAAAAACTAAAAAAAAGGAAAAAACTGAAAAATAAGCTAAAATAAAGGTAAAAACCAATAAAAAACTAAAAAGAAAAAAAGGAAAAAACTAATAAATGACGACACTCAAAGAGAAAGCGACCAGGACAAAAGGAATGTTCGATTAGCAATCAACAAAGCACCGGGACACAGGGAGTATAAATGACGACCAGGACATAAGTAAAAAAAAAAAAACTATCTATATATATAAAAATAAGTTGTCAAACTAAAAAAAGGCAAAAACTACAAAAAAAACTAAAAACTAATAAAAAAGCTAAAAAACTAAAAAAACTAAAAAAAAGGCAAAAACTACAAAAAAAACTAAAAACTAATAAAAAAAATAAAAAAGCTAAAAAACTAAAAAAACTAAAAAAACTAAAAAAAGGTAAAAAACTAAAAAAACTAAAAACTAAAAAAACTAAAAAAAAGGAAAAAACTGAAAAATAAGCTAAAATAAAGGTAAAAACCAATAAAAAACTAAAAAAAAAACTGAAAAAACTAAAAAAAGGCAAAAACTACAAAAAAACTAAAAACTAATAAAAAAGTAAAAAAGCTAAAAAACTAAAAAAACTAAAAAAAGGTAAAAGCAATCAACAAAGCACCGGGACATAGGGAGTATAAATGACGACCAGGACATAAGTAAAAAAAAAATTAACAAAACTAAAAAGAAGGTAAAAACTACAAAAAAACTAAAAAGAAAAAAAAACTAAAAACTAATAAAAAAACTAAAAAATCTAAAAATCTAAATAAACTAAAAAAGAAAAAAAGGAAAAAAATAAAGGAGAAAAACAAAACTAAAAAACGAATGTATATACAGACCGGTACACCGGGATACAAATGACGACCGGGACACAGGGAATATAAATGACGACCGGGACACAGGGACACAACTACAACGGGGACACCGGGGGAAACAGGGGGATATAAATGACGACCGGGACAAAAAAACTAAAAACTAATAAAAAAACTAAAAAATCTAAAAATCTAAATAAGCTAAAAAAGAAAAAAAAAGGAAAAAAATAAAGGAGAAAAACAAAACTAAAAAACGAATGTATATACAGACCGGGACACCGGGATACAAATGACGACCGGGACACAGGGAATATAAATGACGACCGGGACACAGGTGGGACATAGGGGCACAACTACAATGGCGCGTAACTATTATGGCGCGTAACGACTTACGCGCGCGGGGGGGCTTGGGGGGGGCGCGAAGCGCCCCCACCAACTAGGTGTTGGGGTGGCGCGAAACGCCACCCCAACAGCTAGTATATATATATATATATATATATATATATATATATATATATATATATATATATATATATATATATATGTAAAGCTAAAAAACTAAAAGAAAAGAAAAAAACTAAAAAAAAATATAAAAAAAATAAAAACTGAATAAAGAAGAAAAAACTAAAAAGAACACAAATTAAAAAAAAGAAGAAACTAAAGAAAAAATAAAAAATAAAATAACAGAAAAACTGAAAAAACATCAAATATCCAAAAAAAGAAAAAAACAAAAAAGAAAAAAAAGAAAAAAGAAAAATTAAAGGACTAAAAAATCAAAAAAAACTAAAAAAAAGAAAATAAGAAAAACAACTAAAAAAAAAAAAAATCAAAATTAAAAAAGAGAATAAAAAAATAAAAAAGACAAAAACTAAAGAAAAAGAAAGAAAAAATAAAAAACTAAAAAACTAAGAAGAAACAAAATAAAAAATGAAAAATCTTTTGAATAATAAACATTCAAAAAAATTGAGGCTCTTTCAATTTTATTAATTTTTTTAAAATGTAAAAAAAACGGGAATGGCACAATATTTCAATACATTTTGACAATAGATTTAAGTAATTCGAATATCTTAAAACAGATACCCAAAAGTTTGAGGTTTATTATAAATTGTTGAGCTTTAGCATGCTTGGCACGTAAAGATTTTTCCAAGTGTCAATGTTAGAATGAACATTGACAAATTGAAAACATTGAAAAAGATAGTATGTTACCAAAAAGCAAAACCAGCCTTGCGGTTCAAATAGAAACGTCCAGATTAGGAATGTGCAATTTACGTCAACGAAGGCGTGTCGAGGAACTACCAGAGCAACGCGAAACCAGACTTGCAGTTGACAGAGAAAGTAAAAAAAGAAGGTGTGTCGAGGAATCACCAGAGCAACGCGTAACCAGACTTGCTGCTGAAAGAAGGCGTTTCAAAGAGAGTTTTTTAGTATAGATCTTAAAATGACAGAAGGAACAGCCGTGGAAGCTGCTCAAAGAGTTAATTCAAAGAGAAATTTTAGTATAAATCCTACAATGGCAGAAGAAACAGCCGAGTAAGCTGCTTAAAGAGTTAATGCCAAAAGGCTTGCGGCTAAAGAACGCAAAACCGCGCAGTTAGATGAAAATCAACCTGGACAGCAAAACGTATCAAAACTGAAAATGATAGTGATGATGATTGGTTTGGGATTTTGACTTGAATAAGGTCATCAATGCCTACCAGATTTTAGTTAAAAAAACAAAGGTTCGGCGATATCTATTTCAGACACAAGGAAGGGAAGAAACAGGATCTAGATGCGAGACACGGTGTAACGAACGACGCAAAGGGTTGTTTCAAAGCGGATGGAGGTCAAGGAATGATCAATTGAGAACAGAATATATCAGGACTTCGCAAGG
>NC_088875.1:13272779-13299432 GCF_032884065.1 Artemia franciscana | reverse complement strand
TCAACATAGGTAGCTATTACCCTCGAAAACTAAAACTTTGAAATAGGAAAAGAGCCTTTAATCACATTCTTTACCATTTTGCAATCATAAATAGTCTAATATCTTCATTTTTTCACAGACAAAGCTATTACCCTCGAAAACTAAAACTTTTGACATAGGAAAAGAGCCTTTAATCACATTCTTTACCATTTGCAATCATAAAATAGTCTAATATCTTCATTTTTTCAACATACGTAGCTATTACCCTCGAAAACTGAAACTTTTGAAATAGGAAAAGAGCCTTTAATCACATTCTTATCATTTTCAATCATAAAATAGTCTAATATCTTCATTTTGTCAACATACGTAGCTATTACCCTCGAAAACTAAAACTTTTGACATAGGAAAAGAGCCTTTAATCACATTCTTTACCCATTGCAATCATAAAATAGTCTAATATCTTCATTTTTTCAACATACGTAGCTATTACCCTGGAAAACTAAAACTTTTGAAATAGAAAAGAGCCTTTAATCACATTCTTTACCATTTGCAATCATAAAATAGTCTAATATCTTCATTTTTTCAACATACGTAGCTATTACTCTCGAAACTAAAACTTTTGACATAGAAAAGAGCCTTTAATCAATTCTTTACCATTTGCAATCATAAAATAGTCTAATATCTTCATTTTTTCAACATATGTAGCTATTACCCTCGAAAAATAAAACTTTTGAACTAGGAAAAGAGCCTTTAATCACACTCTTTACCATGTGCAATCATAAAATAGTCTAATACTTTATTTTTTCAACATACGTAACTATTACCCTCGAAAACTAAAACTTTTGAAATAGGAAAAGAGCCTTTAATCACTTCTTTACCATGTACAATCATAAAATTGTCTAATATCTTCATTTTTTCCACAGACAAAGCTATTACCCTCGAAAACTAAAACTTTTGACATAGGAAAAGAGCCTTTAATCACATTCTTTACTATTTGCAATCAAAAATAGTCTAATATCTTCATTTTTTGACATACGTAGCTATTACCCTCGAAAACTAAAACTTTTGAAATAGGAAAAGACCTTTAATCACATTCATTACCATTTGCAGTCATAAAATAGTCTAATATCTTCATTTTTTCCACAGACAAAGCTATTACCCTCGAAAACTAAAACTTTTGAAATAGGAAAAGAGCCTTTAATCACATTCTTTACCATTTGCGATCATAAAATAGTTTAATATCTTCATTTTTTCAACATACGTAGCTATTACCCTCGAAAACTAAAACTTTTGACATAGGAAAAGAGCCTTTAATCACATTCTTTACCATTTGCAATCATAAAATAGTCTAATATCTTCATTTTTTCAACATACGTAGCTATTACCCTCGAAAACTAAAACTTTTGAATAGGAAAAGAGCCTTTAATTACATTCTTTACCATTTGCAATCATAAAATAGTCTAATATCTTCATTTTTTCAACATACGTAGCTATTACCCTCGAAAACTAAAACTTTTGACATAGGAAAAGAGCCTTTAATCACATTCTTTACCATTTGCAATCATAAAATAGTCTAATATCTTCATTTTTTCAACATACGTAGCTATTACCCTCGAAACTAAAACTTTTGACACAGGAAAAGAGCCTTTAATCACATTCTTACCATTTGCAATAATAAAATAGTCTAATATCTTCATTTGTTCAACATACGTAGCTATTACCCTCGAAAACTAAACTTTTGAAATAGGAAAAGAGCCTTTAATCACATTCTTTACCATGTGCAATCATAAAATTGTCTAATATCTTCATTTTTTCCACAAGCAAAGCTATTACCCTCGAAAACTAAAACTTTTGAAATAGGAAAAGAGCTTTAATCACATTCTTTACCAAGTGCAATCATAAAATTGTCTAATATCTTCATTTTTTCCACAGACAAAGCTATTACCCTCTAAACTAAAACTTTTGAAATAGGAAAGAGCCTTTAATCACATTCTTTACCATGTGCAATCATAAAATTGTCTAATATCTTCATTTTTTCAACATACGTAGCTATTCCCTCGAAAACTAAAACTTTTGACATAGGAAAAGAGCCTTTAATCACATTCTTACCATGTGCAATCATAAAATTGTCTAATATCTTCATTTTTTCCACAGACAAAGCTATTACCCTCTAAAACTAAAACTTTTGAAATAGGAAAAGAGCCTTTAATCACATTCTTTACCATGTGCAATCATAAAATTGTCTAATATCTTCATTTTTTCAACATACGTAGCTATTACCCTCGAAAACTAAAACTTTTGAAATAGGAAAAGAGCCTTTAATCACATTCTTTACCATTTGCAATCATAAACAGTCTAATTCTTCATTTTTTCAACATGCGTAGCTATTACCCTCGAAAACTAAAACTTTTGACATAGAAAAAGAGCCTTTAATCACATTCTTTACCATTTGCAATCATAAAATAGTCTAATATATTCATTTTTTCAACATACGTAGCTATTACCCTCGAAAACTAAAACTTTTGAAATAGGAAAAGAGCCTTTAATCACATTCTTTACCATGTGCAATCATAAATTGTCTAATATCTTCATTTTTTCAACATAGGTAGCTATTACCCTCGAAAACTAAAACTTTTGAAATAGGAAAAGAGCCTTTAATCACATTCTTTACCATGTGCAATCATAAATTGTCTAATATCTTCATTTTTTCCACAGACAAAGCTATTACCCTCGAAAACTAAAACTTTTGACATTGGAAAAGAGCCTTAATCACATTCTTTACCATTTGCAATCATAAAATAGTCTAATATCTTCATTTTTTTCAACATACGTAGTTATTACCCTCGAAAACTGAAACTTTTGAATAGGAAAAGAGCCTTAATCACATTCTTTAACATTTGCTATCATAAAATAGTCTAATATCTTCATTTTTTCAACATACGTAGCTATTACCTTCGAAAACTAAAACTTTGAAATAGGAACAGAGCCTTTAATCACATTCTTCACCATTTGCAATCATAAATAGTCTAATATCTTCATTTTTTCAACATACGCAGCTATTAACCTCGAATACTAAAACTTTTGAAATAGGAAAAGAGCCTTTAATCACATTCTTTACCATTTGCAATCATAAAATAGTCTATATCCTTCATTTTTTCAACATACGTAGCTATTACCCTCGAAAACTAAAACTTTTGAAATAGGAAAAGAGCCCTTAATCACATTCTTTACCATGTGCAATCATAAAATTGTCTAATATCTTCATTTTTTCAACATAGGTAGCTATTACCCTCGAAAACTAAACTTTTGAAATAGGAAAAGAGCCTTTAATCACATTCTTTACCATGTGCAATCATAAAATTGTCTAATATCTTCATTTGTTCCACAGACATAGCTATTACCCTCGAAAACTAAAACTTTTGAAACAGGAAAAGAGCCTTTAATCACATTCTTTACCATTGCAATCATAAAATAGTCTAATATCTTCATTTTTTCAACATACGTAGCTATTACCCTCGAAAACTAAAACTTTTGACATAGGAAAAGAGCATTTAATCACATTCTTTACCATTTGCAATCATAAAATATTCTAATATCTTCATTTTTTCAACATACGTAGCTATTACCCTCGAAAACTAAAACTTTTGAATAGGAAAAGAGCCTTTAATCACATTCTTTACCATTTGCAATCATAAAATAGTCTAATATCTTCATTTTTTCCACAGACCTAGCTATTACCCTCGAAAACTAAAACTTTTGAAATAGGAAAAGAGCCTTTAATCACATTCTTTACCATTTGCAATCATAAAATAGTCTAATATCTTCATTTTTTCAACATACGTACGTATACCCTCTAAAACTAAAACTTTTGACATAGGAAAAAGCCGTTAATCACATTCTTTACCATTTGCAATCATAAAATAGTCTAATATCTTCATTTTTTCAACATTACGTAGCTATTACCCTCGAAAACTGAAACTTTTGAAATAGGAAAAGAGCCTTTAATCACATTCTTTAACATTTGCTATCATAAAATAGTCTAATATCTTCATTTTTTCAACATACGTAGCTATTACCCTCGAAAACTAAAACTTTTGAAATAGGAAAAGAGCCTTTAATCACATTCTTTACCATGTGCAATCATAAAATAGTCTAATATCTTCATTTTTTCAACATACGTAGCTATTACCCTCGAAAACTAAAACTTTTGAAATAGAAAAAGAGCCTTTAGTTACATTCTTTACCATGTGCAATCATAAAATAGTCTAATATCTTCATTTTTTCAACATACGTAGCTATTACCCTCGAAAACTAAAACTTTTGAAATAGGAAAAGAGCCTTTAATCACATCCTTTGCCATTTGCAGTCATAAAATAGTCTAATGTCTTCATTTTCTCAACATACGTAGCTATTACCCTCGAAAACTAAAACTTTTGAAATAGAAAAAGAGCCTTTAGTTACATTCTTTACCATTTGCAATCATAAAATAGTCTAATATCTTCATTTTTTCAACATACGCAGCTATACCCTCGAAAACTAAAACTTTTGAAGTAGGAAAAGAGCCTTTAATCACATTCTTTACCATTTGCAATCATAAAATAGTCTAATATCTTCATTTTTCAAACATACGTAGCTATTACCCTCGAAAACTAAAACTTTTGTAATAGGAAAAGAGCCTTTAATCACATTCTTTACCATGTGCAATCATAAAATTGTCTAATATCTTCATTCTTTCAACATACGTAGCTATTACCCTCGGAAACTAAAACTTTTGAAATAGCAAAAGAGCCTTAATCACATTCTTTACCATGTGCAATCATAAAGTAGTCTAACATCTTATTTTTTCCACAGACATAGCTACCCTCGAAAAATAAAACTTTTGAAATAGGAAAAGAGCCTTTAATCACATTCTTTACCATGTGCAATCATAAAATAGTCTAATATCTTCATTTTTGAACATACGTAGCTATTACCCTCGAAAACTAAAACTTTTGAAATAGGAAAAGAGCCTTTAATCACATCCTTTACCATTTGCAGTCATAAAATAGTCTAATGTCTTCATTTTCTCAACATACGTAGCTATTACCCTCGAAAACTAAAACTTTTGAAATAGGAAAAGAGCCTTTAGTTACATTCTTTACCATTTGCAATCATAAAATAGTCTAATATCTTCATTTTTCAACATACGCAGCTATTACCCTCGAAAACTAAAACTTTTGAAGTAGGAAAAGAGCCTTTAATCACATTCTTTACCATTTGCAATCATAAAATAGTCTAATATCTTCATTTTTCAAACATACGTAGCTATTACCCTCGAAAACTAAAACTTTTGTAATAGGAAAAGAGCCTTTAATCACATTCTTTACCATGTGCAATCATAAAATTGTCTAATATCTTCATTCTTTCAACATACGTAGCTATTACCCTCGGAAACTAAAACTTTTGAAATAGCAAAAGAGCCTTTAATCACATTCTTTACCATGTGCAATCATAAAGTAGTCTAATATCTTATTTTTTCCACAGACATAGCTATTACCCTCGAAAACTAAAACTTTTGAAATAGGAAAAGAGCCTTAATCACATTCTTTACCATTTGCAATCATAAAATAGTCTAATATCTTCATTATTTCAACATACGTAGCTATTACCTCGAAAACTAAAACGTTTGAAATAGGAAAAGAGCCTTTAATCACATTCTTTACCATTTGCAATCATAAAATAGTCTAATATCTTCATTATTTCAACATACGTAGCTATTACCCTCGAAAACTAAAACTTTGAAACAGGAAAGAGCCTTTAATCACATTCTTTACCATTTGCAATCATAAATAGTCTAAAATCTTCATTGTTTCAACATACGTAGCTATTACCCTCGAAAACTAAACTTTTGAAATAGGAAAAGAGCCTTTAATCACATCTTTACCATTTGCAATCATAAAATAGTCTAATATCTTCATTTTTTCCACAGACCTAGCTATTACCCACGAAAACTACAACTTTTGAAATAGGGAAAAGAGCCTTTAATCACATTCTTTACCATTTGCAATCATAAAATAGTCTAATATCTTCATTTTTTCAACATACGTAGCTATTACCCTCGAAAACTAAAACTTTTGAAATAGGGAAAAGAGCCTTTAATCACATTCTTTACCATTTGCAATCATAAAATTGTCTAATATCTTCATTTTTTCAACATACGTAGCTATTACCCTCGAAAACTAAAACTTTTGAAATAGGAAAAGAGCCTTTAATCACATTCTTTACCATGTGCAATCATAAAATAGTCTAATATCTTCATTTTTTCAACATACGTAGCTATTACCCTCGAAAACTAAAACTTTTGAAATAGGAAAAGAGCCTTTAATCACATTCTTTACCATGTGCAATCATAAAATTGTCTAATATCTTCCTTTTTCAACATACGTAGCTATTACCCTCGAAAACTAAAACTTTTGACATAGGAAAAGAGCCTTTAATCACATTCTTTACCATTTGCAATCATAAAATAGTCTAATATCATCATTTTTTCAACATACGTAGCTATTACCTTCCAAAACTAAAACTTTTGAAATAGGAAAAGAGCCTTTAATCACATTCTTTACCATTTGCAATCATAAAATTGTCTAATATCTTCATTTTTTCAACATACGTAGCTATTAGCCTCGAAAACTAAAACTTTTGAAATAGGAAAAGAGCCTTTAATCACTTTCTTTACCATTTGCAATCATAAATTGTCTAATATCTTCATTTTTTCAACATACGTAGCTATTACCCTCGAAAACTAAAACTTTTGACATAGGAAAAGAGCCTTTAATCACATTCTTTACCATTTGCAATCATAAAATAGTCTAATATCTTCATTTTTTCAACATCGTAGATATTACCCTCGAAAACTAAAACTTTTGAAATAGGAAAAGAGCCTTTAATCACATTCTTTACCATGTGCAATCATAAAATAGTCTAATATCTTCATTTTTCAACATACGTAGCTATTGCCCTCGAAAACTAAAACTTTTGACATAGGAAAAGAGCCTTTAATCATATTCTTTACCATGTGCGATCATAAAATAGTCTAATATCTTCATTTTTTCAACATACATAGCTATTACCCTCGAAAACTAGAACTTTTGACATAGGAAAAGAGCCTTTAATCACATTCTTTACCATTTGCAATCATAAAATAGTCTAATATCTTCATTTGTTCAACATACGTAGCTATTACCCTCGAAAACTAAAACTTTTGAAATAGGAAAAGCGCCTTAAATCACATTCTTTACCATTTGCAATCATAAAATTGTCTAATATCTTCATTTTTTCAACATACGTAGCTATTACCCTCGAAACTAAAACTTTTGAAATAGGAAAAGAGCCTTTAATCACATTCTTTACCATTTGCAATCATAAAATAGTCTAATATCTTCATTTTTTCAACATACGTAGCTATTACCCTCGAAAACTAAAACTTTTGAAATAGGAAAAGAGCTTTAATCACATTCTTACCATGTGCAATCATAAAATTGTCTAATATCTTCATTTTTTCCACAGACGAAGCTATTACCCTCGAAAAATAAAACTTTGGAAATAGGAACAGAGCCTTTAATCACATTCTTTACCATTTGCAATCATAAAATAGTCTAATATCTTCATTTTTACAACATACGTAGCTATTACCCTCGAAAACTAAAACTTTTGAAATAGGAAAAGAGCCTTTAATCACATTCTTTACCATGTGCAATCATAAATTGTCTAATATCTTCATTTTTCAACATACGTAGCTATTACCCTCGAAAACTAAAACTTTTGAAATAGGTAAAGAGCCTTTAACCCAGTCTTTACCATGTGCAATCATAAAATAGTCTAATATCTTCATTTTTTCAACATTAGTAGCTATTACCCTCGAAAACTAAAACTTTTGAAATAGGAAAAGAGCCTTTAATCACATCTTTACCATGTGCAATCATAAAATTGTCTAATATCTTCATTTTTTCAACATACGTAGCTATTACCCTCGAAAACTAAAACTTTTGAAATAGGAAAAGAGCCTTTAATCACATTCTTTACCATGTGCAATCATGAAATAGTCTAATATCTTCATTTTTTCAACATACGTAGCTATTACCCTCGAAAACTAAACTTTTGAAATAGAAAAAGAGCCTTTAATCACATTCTTTACCATGTGCAATCATAAAATTGTCTAATATCTTCATTTTATTCAACATACGTAGCTATTAGCCTCGAAAACTAAACTTTTGAAATAGGAAAAGAGCCTTTAATCACATTCTTTACCAGTGCAATCATAAAATAGTCTAATATATTCATTTTTTCAACATACCTAGCTATTACCCTTGAAAACTAAAACTTTTGACATAGGAAAGAGCCTTTAATCACATTCTTTACCATGTGCAATCATAAAATAGTCTAATATCTCATTTTTTCAACATATGTAGCTATTACCCTCGAAAACTAAAACTTTTGAAATAGGAAAAGAGCCTTTAATCACATTCTTTACCATTTTAATCATAACATAGTCTAATATCTTCATTTTTTCAACATACGTAGCTATTACCCTCGAAAACTAAAACTTTTGACATAGGAAAAGAGGCCTTAATCACATTCTTACCATTTGCAATAATAAAATAGTCTAATATCTTCATTTTTTCAACATACGTAGCTATTACCCTCGAAAACTAAAACTTTTGAAATAGGAAAAGAGCCTTTAATCACATTCTTTACCATTTGCAATCTCGAAAACTAAAACTTTTGAAATAGGAAAATAGCCTTTAATCACATTCTTTACCATTTGCAATCATAAAATAGTCTAATATCTTCATTTTTTCAACATACGTAGCTATTACCCTCGAAAACTAAAACTTTTGAAATAGGAAAAGAACCTTTAATCACATTCTTTACCATGTGCAATCATAAAATTGTCTAATATCTTCATTTTTCACAGACAAAGCTATTACCCTCGAAAACTAAAACTTTTGAAATAGGAAAAGAGCCTTAATCACATTCTTTACCATTTGCAATCATAAAATTGTCAAATATCTTCATTTTTTCAACATACGTAGCTAATACCCTCGAAAACTAAAACTTTTGAAATAGGAAAAGAGCCTTTAATCACATTCTTTACCATTTGCAATCATAAAATAGTCTAATATCTTCATTTTTTTCAACATACGTAGCTATTACCCTCGAAAACTAACACTTTTGACATAGGAAAAGAGCCTTTAATCACATTCTTTACCATTTGCAATCATAAAATAGTCTAATATCTTCATTTTTTTCAACATACGTAGCTATTACCCTCGAAAACTAAAACTTTTGAAATAGGAAAAGAGCCTTTAATCACATTCTTTACCATGTGCAATCATTAAATAGTCTAATATCTTCATTTTTTCAACATACGTAGCTATTACCCCCGAAAACTAAAACTTTTGAAATAGGAAAAGAGCCTTTAATCACATTCTTTACCATTTGCAATCATAAAATAGTCTAATATCTTCATTTTTTCCACAGACCTATCTATTACCCTCGAAAACTAAAACTTTTGAAATAGGAAAAGAGCCTTTAGTCACATTCTTTACCATTTGCAATCATAAAATAGTCTAATATCTTCATTTATTCCACAAACAAAGCTCTCACCCTCGAAAACTAAAACTTTTGAAATAGGAAAAGAGCCTTTAATCACATTCTTTACCATTTGCAATCATAAAATAGTCTAATATCTTCATTTTTTCAGCATACGTAGCTATTACCCTCGAAAACTAAGACTTTTGACATAGGAAAAGAGCCTTTAATCACATTCTTTACCATTTGCAATAATTAAATAGTCTAATATCTTCATTTTTTCCACAGACAAAGCTCTAACCCTCGAAAACTAAAACTTTTGAAATAGGAAAAGAGCCTTTAATCACATTCTTTACCATGTGCAATCATAAAATAGTCTAATATCTTCATTTTTTCAACATACGTAGCTATTACCTTTGAAAACTAAAACTTTTGAAATAGGAAAAGAGCCTTTAATCACATTCTTTACCATTTGCAATCATAAAATAGTCTAATATCTTCATTTTTTCAGCATACGTAGCTATTACCCTCGAAAACTAAGACTTTTGACATAGGAAAAGAACCTTTAATCACATTCTTTACCATGTGCAATCATAAAATTGTCTAATATCTTCATTTTTTCAACACACTTAGCTATTACCCTCGAAAACTAAAATTTTTGAAATAGGAAAAGAGCCTTTAATCACATTCTTTACCATGTGCAATCATAAAATTGTCTAATATCTTCATTTTTCAACTTACGTAGCTATTACCCTCGAAAACTAAATTTTTTGAAATAGGAAAAGAGCCTTTAATCGAATTCTTTACCATGTGCAATCATAAAATAGTCTAATATCTTCATTTTTTCAACATACCTAGCTATTACCCTCGAAAACTAAAACTTTTGAAATAGGAAAAGAGCCTTTAATCACATTCTTTACCATTTGCAATCATAAAATAGTCTAATATCTTCATTTTTTAAACATACGTAGCTATTACCCTCGAAAACTAAAACTTTTGAAATAGGAAAAGAGATTACCATTTGCAATCATAAAATAGTCAAATATCTTCATTTTTTCCACAGACAAAGCTATTACTCTTGAAAACTAAAACTTTTGAAATAGGAAAAGAGCCTTTAATCACATTCTTAACCATGTGCAATCATAAAATTGTCTAATATCTTGATTTTTCAACATACGTAGCTAGTACCCTCGAAAACTAAAACTTTTGAAATAAGAAAAGAGCCTTTAATCACATTCTTTACCATGTGCAATCATAAAATAGTCTAATATCTTCATTTTTTCAACATACGTAGCTATTACCCTCGAAAACTAAAACTTTTGAAATAGGAAAAGAGCCTTTAATCACATTCTTTACCATTTGCAATCATAAAATAGTCTAATATCTTCATTTTTTCAACATACGTAGCTATTAACCTCAAAAACTAAAACTTTTGACATAGGAAAAGAGCCTTTAATCACATTCTTTACCATTTGCAATCATAAAATTGTCCAATATCTTCATTTTTTCAACATACGTAGCTATTACCCTCGAAAACTAAAACTTTTGAAATAGGAAGAAAGCCTTTAATCACATTCTTTACCATTTGCAATCATAAAATAGTCTAATATCTTCATTTTTACAACATACCTAGCTATTACCCTCGAAAACTAAAACTTTTGAAATAGGAAAAGAGCCTTTAATCACATTCTTTACCATTTGTAATCATAAAATAGTCTAATATCTTCATTTTTTCCACAGACAAAGCTATTACCCTCGAAAACTAAAACTTTTGAAATAGGAAAAGAGCCTTTAATCACATTCTTTACCATGTGCAATCATAAAATAGTCTAATATCTTCATTTTTTCAACATACGTAGCTATTACCCTCGAAAACTAAAGCTTTTGAATTAGGAAAAGAGCCTTTAATCACATTCTTTACCATTTGCAATCATAAAATAGTCTAATATCTTCATTTTTTAACATACGTAGCTATTACCCTCGAAAACTAAAACTTTTGACGTAGGAAAAGAGCGTTTAATCACATTCTTTACCATGTGCAATCATGAAATAGTCTAATATCTTCATTTTTTCAACATACGTAGCTATAACCATCGAAAACTAAAACTTTTGAAATAGGAAAAGAGCCTTTAATCACATTCTTTACCATGTGCAATCATAAAATAGTCTAATATCTTCATTTTTTCAACATACGTAGCTATTACCCTCGAAAACTAAAACTTTTGAAATAGAAAAGAGCCTTTAATCACATTCTTTACCATTTGCAATCATAAAATAGTCTAATATTTTCATCTTTTCAACATACGTAGCTATTACCCTCGAAAACTAAAACTTTTGACATAGGAAAAGAGCCTTTAATCACATTCTTTACCATGTGCAATCATAAAATAGTCTTATATTTTCATTTTTTCAACATACGTAGCTATTACCCTCGAAAACCGAAACTTTTGACATAGGAAAAGAGCCTTTAATCACATTCTTTACCATTTGCAATCATAAAATAGTCTAATATTTTCATTTTTTCAACATACGTAGCTATTACCCTCGAAAACTAAAACTTTTGAAATAGGAAAAGAGCCTTTAATCACATTCTTTACCATTTGCAATCATAAAATAGTCTAATATCTTTATTTTTTCCATAGACAAAGCTATTACCCTCGAAAACTAAAACTTTTGAAATAGGAAAAGAGCCTTTAATCACATTCTTTACCATTTGCAATCATAAAATAGTCTAATATCTTCATTTTTTCAACTTACGTAGTTATTACCCTCGAAAACTAAAACTTTTGAAATAGGAAAAGAGCCTTTAATCACATTCTTTACCATTTGCAATCATAAAATTGTCTAATATCTTCATTTTTTCAACATACGTAGCTATTACCCTTGAAAACTAAAACTTTTGAAATAGGAAAAGAGCCTTTAATCACATTCTTTGCCATTTGCAATCATAAAATAGTCTAATATCTTCATTTTTTCAACATACGTAGCTATTACCCTCGAAAACTAAAACTTTTGAAATAGGAAAAGAGCCTTTAATCACATTCTTTACCAGTTGCAATCATAAAATAGTCTAATATCTTCATTTTTTCCACAGAAAAAGCTATTACCCTCGAAAAACTAAAACTTTTGAAATAGGAAAAGAGCCTTTAATCTCATTCTTTACCATGTGCAATCATAAAATAGTCTAATATCTTCATTTTTTCAACATACGTAGCTATTACCCTCGAAAACTAAAACTTTTGAAATAGGAAAAGAGCCTTTAATCACATTCTTTACCATTTGCAATCATAAAATAGACTAATATCTTCATTTTTTCAACATACGTAGCTATTACCCTCGAAAACTAAAACTTTTGACATAGGAGAAGAGCCTTTAATCACATTCTTTACCATGTGCAATCATAAAATAGTCTAATATCTTCATTTTTTCAACATACGTAGCTATTACCCTCGAAAACTAAAACTTTTGAAATAGGAAAAGAGCCTTTAAATACATTCTTTACCATTTGCAATCATAAAATAGTCTAATATCTTCATTTTTTCAACAAACGTAGCTATTACCCTCGAAAACTAAAACTTTGGAAATAGGAAAAGAGCCTTTAATCACATTCTTTACCATTTGCAATCATAAAATAGTCTAATATCTTCATTTTTTCTACATAAGAAGCTATTACCCTCGAAAAATAAAACTTTTGACATAGGAAAATAGCCTTCAATCACATTCTTTACCATTTGCAATCATAAAATTGTCTAATATCTTCATTTTTTCAACATACGTAGCTATTACCCTCGAAAACTAAAACTTTTAAAATAGGGAAAGAGCCTTTAATCACATTCTTTACCATTTGCAATCATAAATAGTCTAATATCTTCATTTTTTCAACATACGTAGCTATTACTATTATATTCAGTAATTATATTCAGTATTATATTCAGTATTATATTCAGTTATATTAGTATTATATATCATTAATATTACTATTATATTATACTATTATATTCAGTATTGATTCTGAGTTCAAAGTGAACGCACCTGTCTTAGATTGGATATTTTTTTAACATTAACAAATCAATATACTTTTTCATACCGATCTTTCATTCAACGTGTGAACTAGAGAACTTGTTTGACTAGTATTACTGACGGAGCCCAGTCTCTGTTATTTGGATACGGCTAGCAACTAAGCTAATGTTTTTAATTAAAGTTTAAATTTCACTTGAGAGCGGCCTTTAAAGCTAAATAAATATGTCGTCAATCAGCCAAAAAATGTTTGACGATAGAATGAAGGCTCTGGAAAAGAAGCTAGATTTCATAATTAGCAAACAAAGTGAGCTTGCTATTTTAGTGTCGTCGATTTCGGATTAGGTTCAAATTTTGAAAAATGAATCGAAGTCTCTTGATTCGAAGATTGTTTTCCTAGAAAACCAGCATGAAGAGCAAAAGTCGAGATGTGATACAATCGAAGCGAAATTACTCGAAATGGAAGTTAAAGACCGTAAACTCAACTTAATCATCCACGGATTATCAAAAGAAAAACAGCAACAGACAGTTTTCGCAAATGTGTCAACATTATTCTCATCGACAATGGAAATCACGGATAAGGTTCAAATATTACAGTGCTACCGAATGTCTCAGAAGTCGAACGTGTCTACCCGTAAGCCGACCGCCCCTCCAGTTTTCCTCTCAGTATCCTCAGAAAAAGATATTCAATGTATTTTCAGATCAATATCGAAATTGAAAGGAACAGGGGTCCGGATCTGCACGGACTTGCCGACCAAATTAAATACTGTGAGAAATGAATTACTGGCTAAAGGTAAGGAATTACGAGATAATGGATCCGTACAATTTACACGCCTGAAGCAAAAAGGTGCCAAATTGTGGCTTGAATACAAATCGGATTCAGAGTCGCAGTGGGAAAAAGCGTAAGATCACTAAAGGTGACTAGTGTGAGAATATAAGGTCTACTCCGCTCTTGATTGATATATTTTGCATTTTTGTGTTTGTGTGATGTTGATTATTTACTTTCGTGTGTTACTTAGGCTAACTTGGTTCAAGATTTTCTTTATTATTTTTGCCCCAGTTATTTCTGTTCACTTATACCTACTCAATATAAGTTTGCTCGAAGGATGGCAGGTTTTTCATGATTCATCAATGGCACGGGGTCCTTGTCGCGCGGACTTGCTGGCACGAGGTAGGATCTTTCCGACTCATTTTAAATGAATTCTAAGTTTGCGGTTGTGGGGGGACGCGATAGGCTGGCAGCTTTGAAGGGGAAACCTCTAAACCTTTCGTTACTTTCTGAAACTTTTAATGTTTTTGGCCAAAGAGAAAATAATACTTTTTCAGAAATAAAACCGTCATCGTATGTTTCTCCTGATGAAATAAATAGACTTGAAGATAATTCGAAGAGAATTGGATTTATAAACACACAGGGACTAATTAGTTCTATTGATGAACTAACCAGGTTATTGCCAAGAAATCAAATTGATATTTTGGGAGTTTGTGAAACATTCATCAGTGATGCGACAAAACATAATGTTAAAATTCCGGGATATAATTTCATTGAAAAAAGTAGACAAAACCATGGAAAAGGTGGCCTCGGGTTATTTTTGAAAGAAGGAGTGCATTTTAAACGTCTGCCAGAGCTCGAAAAATATGAAGTTGAAAAATTGTGTGAAATTTTGGCTGTTGAATGTCGGGCCGGAACCAAGAAATTACAAATTTGTGTCGTTTATAAGCCTCCGTTGGCACCAATCCCACTTTTTCTGCAATCTTTGGAATCCTTATTAGCATCTTTAGACGATAAAGATGTTGTGGTCATGGGGGATTTTAATATAAATTTACTGAATTATGATGAAAATACTCAAACAACCGATTTTATTTCTCTAATGAAATCAAAATCACTAATTCCCTCATGTACAATACCAACGCGGGTTTCACTCACTAGTGCAACTCTCATCGACAACATATTTTTAACAACACCAGCCACGTCTTCACAAGTTGTTTTAACGGATTTTTCTGATCATTTTTTGTTGATTTCCGATGTGAAATATCAGCTTCAAACAAAAAAAGCACCAGAAATATCACACCGTATTATCAACAAAAAAAAATCTGGACTGTTTAAAGGATTAATTGAATATTATCGATTGGTCTCGTGTATTTGATGCTGAAGACGTAAACTCTGCAATGGCTCATTTCTTCGAAAAATTTAACGCTGCTTTTGACGAGTCATGCCCCAGAGTAAAAACACGAAAAGGAAAATATAATCAACCCATTCAACCGTGGATATCACCCACCCTTTTGACCTCAATAAAACAAAAAAACTGTCTCTATAAAAAATTGTTATCATTCCCAAGCGAAGAAAATAAAACAACATTCAAAAAATACAAAAATCTACTTTCAAAAATAATACGTAATGCTAAAACAAAATTTTATTTTGATTCTTTTAGAGAAGTAAGTAAGTCACCAAAGAAAACTTGGGAGCTAATCAATTCATGCTTAAATCGATCACCAGAAACTTCTAAACCATCAGAAATAAAGGACGCTCATGGTCATATAATTGAAAGGGAGCTAGAAATAGCTAATTACATGAATTTGCATTTCGCGTCAATTGGACACTCGGTAGCCAACAAGCTCCAACATAACCTGCCCTATGGTCAATGTGATTATCGTACATACCTTGTAAAGCCTTCTGTAAAATCTATGTTTTTAACACCGGTAACAGAGAAAGAGCTTGCCAATATTGGTAAGCTTTTGAAAAATGGGAATTCTCCGGGGATTGATGAATCGTCTACGAACATTGTGAAAGTTGTTTTACCGAGTATTAATAAAGTAATGTGTCATTTGATAAATCTGTCATTTAGATCAGGAACTTTTCCGGATTCATTGAAGAAAGTAAAGGTGATACCACTGTATAAAAGCTCTGACCGGAGCGATTGCACGAATTATAGACCGATATCTATTCTTTCAGGCTTTTCTAAATTAATGGAGCGATTTTTTTATAATCGAGTGTATAATTTCCTTACTTCGAATGATTATTTTTCAAAAAATCAGTATGGGTTTAGAAAGGGACATAGTACGCAGGACGCTATCCTGACTATGGTCCAATTTATTCACGAATGTCTTGATAAAAAAATGATTCCGGCAAGTATTTTTTTGGATCTTGAGAAGGCATTTGACACGATTTGTCACGAAATATTGTTGTTTAAATTAAACCATGGCGGGATACGAGGACCAGCGCACGATTTTATCGCATCTTACCTAACAGGTCGATCCCAAGTAACAACTATCAATAAAACAGCTTCGGATCCATGCTTATTGCCCAATATTGGTGTTCCTCAGGGTTCAATTCTGGGACCACTGCTCTTCCTAATATACATAAATGACCTTCCATCAGCAACAGAAACCAACACCCTGAATGTCCTTTTCGCCGATGATACTGGATCAACACTTGCAGGGAAGTCGGAAGATGATGTCAAAGAGAAGCTGCAAATCGTGTTTTCCCAGCTGATTGTATGGCTAAAAGCTAATCTTTTGTCATTGAATGCCGCCAAAACGAAATTCATCATTTATAGTAGACTTGGACACAAAGCAAAAGGAATTTCAACTATAATTGATCAGGCTACAGATATTTGAATTCAAAGGGTAACTTCACTCCGGTATCTTGGTATAACTATTGATGAAAATCTATCTTATAAAGAACATTGTAATAGATCACGCGTTAAAATCTCCCAAGGAGTTGGTGTAATGAGGAGGCTTCAGCATTTTTTCCCCTATGAAGTTCTACGACTCATTTATTTTGCCTTGGTGCATTCCCATCTTACGTATTGTCCCCTAATTTATTTAGCAACTTTCAAATATCATATAAAACCGATACAGACTCTTCAAAACCGGGCTCTTCGAATTTTGCAAAGATATTTACCGTCACCTTCTTCCTATCCAAATAAATCTAAAACTGAAACTATATATTTATTAACTAATATTTTGCCTGTTTCAGAATTATTCACTCTTCATTCTTTTTTATTTAAGGTAAAATATAACCGCTCAGAACTGCCTCCGTACTTTCGTACGAGAAATTTTTTCCCTGAGCAACCTGACCATGTTTATGAAACCCGTAATAAATGGAGAATGCAGCACCTGAAATTAACCACTGAGAGATCACGGTTCTCGCCATATTTTTCGATCATGGGTTCATGGCATTTTTATCTACCATATATTGACTGCAGTAAATCTCTCCCACATATTAAAAAGCAACTTCATTCTATCCTTATAAATAAATTCAAGAATCAGTAATAAAAAAAAAATCTTAAAGTGAATAGTTGTTTGTTTGATATTGATAAGGTGGGCTCATTTTATTTTTTTTTATTATTATTTTTTTTTCAAATAAGTTACCAGTCATCGATCACCCTCGCTTGCACACTGTTTTGTTTTGTTTTTCGGATTGATATTTGCCGAGTGTCAGTTGTTTTGTGGGTGGGTTCCCGTCTAGTGGTGAGTCGTGGATTTATTGATATTTATTTTATGCATTTGTTTTTGTTTCTTTTTTCTGTCAAATAGGTGTGCTTTATTGTTATACCGGGTCTTTGACAATCGACCTTGTGTCTCCGGCTTGACCCTTTTTTTATATATATTGTGTGTGTTGTACAGAAGTTTAAATAAAATCTTGAATCTCTTGAATCTCTCTCTATTACCCTCGAAAACTAAAACTTTTGAAATAGGAAAAGAGCCTTTAATCACATTCTTTACCATTTGCAATCATAAAATAGTCTAATATCTTCATTTTTTCCACAGACAAAGCTATTACCCTCGAAAACCTAAAACTTTTGAAATAGGAAAAGAGCCTTTAATCACATTCTTTACCATGTGCAATCATAAAATAGTCTAATATCTTCATTTTTTCAACATACGTAGCTATTACCTTCGAAAACTAAAACTTTTGAAATAGGAAAAGAGCCTTTAATCACATTCTTTACCATTTGCAATCATAAAATAGTCTAATATCTTCATTTTTTCAACATACGTAGCTATTACCCTCGAAAACTAAAACTTTTGACATAGGAAAAGAGCCTTTAATCACATTCTTTACCATGTGCAATCATAAAATTGTCTAATATCTTCATTTTTTCAACATACGTAGCTATTACCCTCGAAAACTAAAACTTTTGAAATAGGAAAAGAGCCTTTAATCACATTCTTTACCATGTGCAATCATAAAATTGTCTAATATCTTCATTTTTTCAACATACGTAGCTATTACCCTCGAAAACTAAAACTTTTGAAATAGTAAAAGAGCCTTTAATCACATTCTTTACCATGTGCAATCATAAAATAGTCTAATATCTTCATTTTTTCAACATACGTAGCTATTACCCTCGATAACTAAAACTTTTGAAATAGGAAAAGAGCCTTTAATCACATTCTTTACCATTTGCAATCATAAAATAGTCTAATATCTTCATTTTTTCAACATACGTAGCTATTACCCTCGAAAACTAAAACTTTTGACATAGGAAAAGAGCCTTTAATCACATTCTTTACCATTTGCAATCATAAAATAGTCTAATATCTTCATTTTTTCAACATACGTAGCTATTACCCTCGAAAACTAAAACTTTTGAAATAGGAAAAGAGCCTTTAATCACATTCTTTACCATTTGCAATCATAAAATAGTCTAATATCTTCATTTTTCCAACATACGTAGCTATTACCCTCGAAAACTAAAACTTTTGAAATAGGAAAAGAGCCTTTAATCACATTCTTTACCATTTGCAATCATAAAATAATCTAATATCTTCATTTTTTCAACATACGTTGCTATTACCCTCGAAAACTAAAACTTTTGACATAGGAAAAGAGCCTTTAATCACATTCTTTACCATGTGCAATCATAAAATTGTCTAATATCTTCATTTTTTCAACAAACGTAGCTATTACCCTGGAAAACTAAAACTTTTGAAATAGGAAAAGAGCCTTTAATCACATTCTTTACCATGTGCAATCATAAAATTGTCTAATATCTTCATTTTTTCAACATTCGTAGCTATTACCCTCGAAAACTGAAACTTTTAAAATAGGAAAAGAGCCTTTAATCACATTCTTTACCATGTGCAATCATAAAATAGTCTAATATCTTCATTTTTTCAACATACGTAGCTATTACCCTCGAAAACTAAAACTTTTGAAATAGGAAAAGAGCCTTTAATCACACTCTTTACCATTTACAATCATAAAATAGTCTAATATCTTCATTTTTTCAACATACGTAGCTATTACCCTCGAACACTAAAACTTTTGACATAGGAAAAGAGCCTTTAATCACATTCTTTACCATGTGCAATCATAAAATTGTCTAATATCTTCATTTTTTCAACATACGTAGCTATTACCCTCGAAAACTAAAAGTTTTGAAATAGGAAAAGAGCCTTTAATCACATTCTTTACCATGTGCAATCATAAAATTGTCTAATATCTTCATTTTTTCAACATACGTAGCTATTACCCTCGAAAACTAAAACTTTTGAAATAGGAAAAGAGCCTTTAATCACATTCTTTACCATGTGCAATCATAAAATAGTCTAATATCTTCATTTTTTCAACATACGTAGCTATTACCCTCGAAAACTAAAACTTTTGAAATAGGAAAAGAGCCTTTAATCACATTCTTTACCATTTGCAATCATAAAATAGTCTAATATCTTCATTTTTTCAACATACGTAGCTATTACCCTCGAAAACTAAAACTTTTGACATAGGAAAAGAGACTTTAATCACATTCTTTACCATTTGCAATCATAAAATAGTCTAATATCTTCATTTTTTAAACATACGTAGCTATTACCCTCGAAAACTAAAACTTTTGAAATAGGAAAAGAGATTACCATTTGCAATCATAAAATAGTCTAATATCTTCATTTTTTCCACAGACAAAGCTATTACTCTCGAAAACTAAAACTTTTGAAATAGGAAAAGAGCCTTTAATCACATGCTTTACCATGTGCAATCATAAAATTGTCTAATATCTTCATTTTTTCAACATACGTGGCTATTACCCTCGAAAACTAAAACTTTTGAAATAGGAAAAGAGCCTTTAATCACATTCTTTACCATTTGCAATCATAAAATAGTCTAATGTCTTCATTTTTTTCCACAGACCTAGCTATTACCCTCGAAAACTAAAACTTTTGAAATAGGAAAAAAGCCTTTAATCACATTCTTTACCATTTGCAATCATAAAATAGTCTAATATCTTCATTTTTTCAACATACGTAGCTATTACCCTCGAAAACTAAAACTTTTGAAATAGGGAAAAGAGCCTTTAATCACATTCTTTACCATTTGCAATCATAAAATAGTCTAATGTCTTCATTTTTTTCCACAGACCTAGCTATTACCCTCGAAAACTAAAACTTTTGAAATAGGAAAAAAGCCTTTAATCACATTCTTTACCATTTGCAATCATAAAATAGTCTAATATCTTCATTTTTTCAACATACGTAGCTATTACCCTCGAAAACTAAAACTTTTGAAATAGGGAAAAGAGCCTTTAATCACATTCTTTACCATGTGCAATCATAAAATAGTCTAATATCTTCATTTTTTGAACATACGTAGCTATTACCCTCGAAAACTAAAACTTTTGAAATAGGAAAAGAGCCTTTAATCACATTCTTTACCATTTGCAATCATAAAATAGTCTAATGTCTTCATTTTTTTCCACAGACCTAGCTATTACCCTCGAAAACTAAAACTTTTGAAATAGGAAAAAAGCCTTTAATCACATTCTTTACCATTTGCAATCATAAAATAGTCTAATATCTTCATTTTTTCAACATACGTAGCTATTACCCTCGAAAACTAAAACTTTTGAAATAGGGAAAAGAGCCTTTAATCACATTCTTTACCATTTGCAATCATAAAATTGTCTAATATCTTCATTTTTTCAACATACGTAGCTATTACCCTCGAAAACTAAAACTTTTGAAATAGGAAAAGAGCCTTTAATCACATTCTTTACCATGTGCAATCATAAAATTGTCTAATATCTTCCTTTTTTCAACATACGTAGCTATTACCCTCGAAAACTAAAACTTTTGACATAGGAAAAGAGCCTTTAATCACGTTCTTTACCATGTGCAATCATAAAATTGTCTAATATCTTCATTTTTTCAACAAACGTAGCTATTACCCTGGAAAACTAAAACTTTTGAAATAGGAAAAGAGCCTTTAATCACATTCTTTACCATGTGCAATCATAAAATAGTCTAATATCTTCATTTTTTCAACATACGTAGCTATTACCCTCGAAAACTAAAACTTTTGAAATAGGAAAAGAGCCTTTAATCACATTCTTTACCATGTGCAATCATAAAATAGTCTAATATCTTCCTTTTTTCCACAGACAAAGCTATTACTCTCGAAAACTAAAACTTTTGAAATAGGAAAAGAGCCTTTAATCACATGCTTTACCATGTGCAATCATAAAATTGTCTAATATCTTCATTTTTTCAACATACGTAGCTATTACCCTCGAAAACTAAAACTTTTGAAATAGGAAAAGAGCCTTTAATCACATTCTTTACCATTTGCAATCATAAAATAGTCTAATGTCTTCATTTTTTTCCACAGACCTAGCTATTACCCTCGAAAACTAAAACTTTTGAAATAGGAAAAAAGCCTTTAATCACATTCTTTACCATTTGCAATCATAAAATAGTCTAATATCTTCATTTTTTCAACATACGTAGCTATTACCCTCGAAAACTAAAACTTTTGAAATAGGGAAAAGAGCCTTTAATCACATTCTTTACCATTTGCAATCATAAAATTGTCTAATATCTACATTTTTTCAACATACGTAGCTATTACCCTCGAAAACTAAAACTTTTGAAATAGGAAAAGAGCCTTTAATCACATTCTTTACCATGTGCAATCATAAAATTGTCTAATATCTTCCTTTTTTCAACATACGTAGCTATTACCCTCGAAAACTAAAACTTTTGACATAGGAAAAGAGCCTTTAATCACGTTCTTTACAATGTGCAATCATAAAATTGTCTAATATCTTCATTTTTTCAACAAACGTAGCTATTACCCTGGAAAACTAAAACTTTTGAAATAGGAAAAGAGCCTTTAATCACATTCTTTACCATGTGCAATCATAAAATAGTCTAATATCTTCATTTTTTCAACATACGTAGCTATTACCCTTGAAAACTAAAACTTTTGAAATAGGAAAAGAGCCTTTAATCACATTCTTTACCATGTGCAATCATAAAATTGTCTAATATCTTCCTTTTTTCAACATACGTTGCTATTACCCTCGAAAACTAAAACTTTTGACATAGGAAAAGAGCCTTTAATCACATTCTTTACCATTTGCAATCATAAAATAGTCTAATATCATCATTTTTTCAACATACGTAGCTATTACCTTCGAAAACTAAAACTTTTGAAATAGGAAAAGAGCCTTTAATCACATTCTTTACCATTTGCAATCATAAAATTGTCTAATATCTTCATTTTTTCAACATACGTAGCTATTACCCTCGAAAACTAAAACTTTTGAAATAGGAAAAGAGCCTTTAATCACTTTCTTTACCATGTGCAATCATAAAATTGTCTAATATCTTCATTTTTTCAACATACGTAGCTATTACCCTCGAAAACTAAAACTTTTGACATAGGAAAAGAGCCTTTAATCACATTCTTTACCATTTGCAATCATAAAATAGTCTAATATCTTCATTTTTTCAACATACGTAGATATTACCCTCGAAAACTAAAACTTTTGAAATAGGAAAAGAGCCTTTAATCACATTCTTTACCATGTGCAATCATAAAATAGTCTAATATCTTCATTTTTTCAACATACGTAGCTATTGCCCTCGAAAACTAAAACTTTTGACATAGGAAAAGAGCCTTTAATCATATTCTTTACCATGTGCAATCATCAAATTGTCTAATATCTTCATTTTTTCAACATACGTAGCTATTACCCTCGAAAACTAAAACTTTTGAAATAGGAAAAGAGCCTTTAATCACATTCTTTACCATGTGCAATCATAAAATAGTCTAATATCTTCATTTTTTCAACATACATAGCTATTACCCTCGAAAACTAAAACTTTTGAAATAGGAAAAGAGCCTTTAATCACATTCTTTACCATGTGCAATCATAAAATTGTCTAATATCTTCATTTTTTCCACAGACAAAGCTATTACCCTCGAAAACTAAAACTTTTGAAATAGGAACAGAGCCTTTAATCACATTCTTTACCATTTGCAATCATAAAATAGTCTAATATCTTCATTTTTACAACATACGTAGCTATTACCCTCGAAAACTAAAACTTTTGAAATAGGAAAAGAGCCTTTAATCACATTCTTTACCATGTGCAATCATAAAATTGTCTAATATCTTCATTTTTTCAACATACGTAGCTATTACCCTCGAAAACTAAAACTTTTGAAATAGGTAAAGAGGCTTTAACCCAGTCTTTACCATGTGCAATCATTAAATAGTCTAATATCTTCATTTTTTAAACATACGTAGCTATTACCCTCGAAAACTAAAACTTTTGAAATAGGAAAAGAGATTACCATTTGCAATCATAAAATAGTCTAATATCTTCATTTTTTCCACAGACAAAGCTATTACTCTCGAAAACTAAAACTTTTGAAATAGGAAAAGAGCCTTTAATCACATGCTTTACCATGTGCAATCATAAAATTGTCTAATATCTTCATTTTTTCAACATACGTAGCTATTACCCTCGAAAACTAAAACTTTTGAAATAGGAAAAGAGCCTTTAATCACATTCTTTACCATTTGCAATCATAAAATAGTCTAATGTCTTCATTTTTTTCCACAGACCTAGCTATTACCCTCGAAAACTAAAACTTTTGAAATAGGAAAAAAGCCTTTAATCACATTCTTTACCATTTGCAATCATAAAATAGTCTAATATCTTCATTTTTTCAACATACGTAGCTATTACCCTCGAAAACTAAAACTTTTGAAATAGGGAAAAGAGCCTTTAATCACATTCTTTACCATTTGCAATCATAAAATTGTCTAATATCTTCATTTTTTCAACATACGTAGCTATTACCCTCGAAAACTAAAACTTTTGAAATAGGAAAAGAGCCTTTAATCACATTCTTTACCATGTGCAATCATAAAATTGTCTAATATCTTCTTTTTTTCAACATACGTAGCTATTACCCTCGAAAACTAAAACTTTTGACATAGGAAAAGAGCCTTTAATCACGTTCTTTACCATGTGCAATCATAAAATTGTCTAATATCTTCATTTTTTCAACAAACGTAGCTATTACCCTGGAAAACTAAAACTTTTGAAATAGGAAAAGAGCCTTTAATCACATTCTTTACCATGTGCAATCATAAAATAGTCTAATATCTTCATTTTTTCAACATACGTAGCTATTACCCTCGAAAACTAAAACTTTTGAAATAGGAAAAGAGCCTTTAATCACATTCTTTACCATGTGCAATCATAAAATTGTCTAATATCTTCCTTTTTTCAACATACGTTGCTATTACCCTCGAAAACTAAAACTTTTGACATAGGAAAAGAGCCTTTAATCACATTCTTTACCATTTGCAATCATAAAATAGTCTAATATCATCATTTTTTCAACATACGTAGCTATTACCCTTCGAAAACTAAAACTTTTGAAATAGGAAAAGAGCCTTTAATCACATTCTTTACCATTTGCAATCATAAAATTGTCTAATATCTTCATTTTTTCAACATACGTAGCTATTACCCTCGAAAACTAAAACTTTTGAAATAGGAAAAGAGCCTTTAATCACTTTCTTTACCATGTGCAATCATAAAATTGTCTAATATCTTCATTTTTTCAACATACGTAGCTATTACCCTCGAAAACTAAAACTTTTGACTTAGGAAAAGAGCCTTTAATCACATTCTTTACCATTTGCAATCATAAAATAGTCTAATATCTTCATTTTTTCAACATACGTAGATATTACCCTCGAAAACTAAAACTTTTGAAATAGGAAAAGAGCCTTTAATCACATTCTTTACCATGTGCAATCATAAAATAGTCTAATATCTTCATTTTTTCAACATACGTAGCTATTGCCCTCGAAAACTAAAACTTTTGACATAGGAAAAGAGCCTTTAATCATATTCTTTACCATGTGCAATCATCAAATTGTCTAATATCTTCATTTTTTCAACATACGTAGCTATTACCCTCGAAAACTAAAACTTTTGAAATAGGAAAAGAGCCTTTAATCACAGTCTTTACCATGTGCAATCATAAAATAGTCTAATATCTTCATTTTTTCAACATACATAGCTATTACCCTCGAAAACTAAAACTTTTGAAATAGGAAAAGAGCCTTTAATCACATTCTTTACCATGTGCAATCATAAAATTGTCTAATATCTTCATTTTTTCCACAGACAAAGCTATTACCCTCGAAAACTAAAACTTTTGAAATAGGAACAGAGCCTTTAATCACATTCTTTACCATTTGCAATCATAAAATAGTCTAATATCTTCATTTTTACAACATACGTAGCTATTACCCTCGAAAACTAAAACTTTTGAAATAGGAAAAGAGCCTTTAATCACATTCTTTACCATGTGCAATCATAAAATTGTCTAATATCTTCATTTTTTCAACATACGTAGCTATTACCCTCGAAAACTAAAACTTTTGAAATAGGTAAAGAGGCTTTAACCCAGTCTTTACCATGTGCAATCATTAAATAGTCTAATATCTTCATTTTTTCAACATTCGTAGCTATTACCCTCGAAAACTAAAACTTTTGAAATAGGAAAAGAGCCTTTAATCACATTCTTTACCATGTGCAATCATAAAATAGTCTAATATCTTCATTTCTTCAACATACGTAGCTATTACCCTCGAAAACTAAAACTTTTGAAATAGGAAAAGAGCCTTTAATCACATTCTTTACCATGTGCAATCATAAAATAGTCTAATATCTTCATTTTTTCAACATACGTAGCTATTACCCTCGAAAACTAAAACTTTTGACATAGGAAAAGAGCCTTTAATCACATTCTTTACCATTTGCAATCATAAAATAG